>NC_133897.1:29069729-29315631 GCF_964199755.1 Larus michahellis | reverse complement strand
AAAAATCCCTCTTTGCGGTTTACACAGTCAGACCGAGAGTGTTATTTGGGGTATTTAAGGCACTGCCTTCATGGTGGGTGAGGAGGAGAGCATTCACAAACACCTCAACTTTGGATTTGTCTCTTGTACTGTGGGGAAATTACCCATGTGGGGAATCACCCATGAAGGCAGAAACAGCGAAAGTTCCTCAGCTGCCTGTGCAGAAGCAGCCCTAATCTCTGGATAGATAAGGTAGTGATGACTTCTTTTCTGTGGTTAATAAAAAAGGTCAGTGCATGTATGATAGTGGCCTTTTTTCTCCTGGTTTTCTTCTTACTCAGTTCCATTCCTTGTTGGACCATCTTAGTGGAGATACAGATAATGCATACACTTATTGGTCATACAAATTTAGCTATGTCAGTTAGAAGGCTGCTTTTTTTTTTCTTTAGTCAAATAGTTAAATCAATACGAAAGCAGTTGTGGTGCAGCTTCATCAGATAAGGATGGCTATGTTAATATTACAATATCAGCCATTTACCCTAATTGTACACACTAGCTAGCTTTAGGCTAAGGAATATTGTATTATTTTAAGTTCAGCAGTATAGTTAGAGGTACAATTTTGTGTGCGTTTCAGAAGGAAGTCTTTATCCTGTGTTTCCGATCATGTATCATAGTAAATATTTTCACTTTCTCTTTGCATTTAGTTTTTTTAAATACCAGCAAAATGAGGCATGTTTGCAAAGGAATATGAGCACTGCTAGAGGCTTGTTCAAACAACCACGAAAAAGAATATAGTGACATTGTTTTCTCAGTGTTTTATCGGGAGTTTTGGGGGTTTTCTCGTGGACATTTATAAGTTTAGAGGCAGCATGTGCAGACAAAGAAAGGATGTTGACTATGAAAATGGGCAGTGAAAACAGAAAAACAGGAAGAGAAGTAATAGAAGATTTACGGGTGAGGTGAGAAAGTCCATATCATTCTGGTAATCTGGCAGAGGTACCACACGAGTAATATCTCGATAAGCAAGACTGGTTTCAAGATAACCTTCATTGCAGACAAGAGTAGAACTTACTGCTGCTTACTCGAGGCAGCCTGAGCATAAGCACCACCCTATCCTCCCCTGCCCCGGGTGCATCGTCCCTGCAGGAAGATCAGAAAGACTGCCAAGATGTGTCACTCCTCTGATGGTGTGGTGGTCATACGCACTACAGCAAGACCTAACTGCTCTTCAGATGTATAGCTAGATGTTGTGCTTGCTCCCCCAGTAAAAATGAGACTACTGCAGTTGGGATACCCAGATGAAGCAGAGCTTTGCTCTGAGCTGTGTTGCTGCAAAGCCTTTGTTCCATTATAGTAAATGTCATTTGTGGTTAGGTACAGTGTTGGCGGTATGCCTTAGCAGATCTGTTGTGCTCGCTTTGCATCTCCCCATGTAAGCCTTCGAAGTTCATGAAAGGGCCTCCTGAAAGCGGCTTTGAGATGGTGATGCCCCACAGAGATCAGAGTTCTTAAGTGCCTTTGAAATAGCAGGTGTCTTTCCCCTGTGGAAGGATTTACCTCTCTGCCTCACCTGCTGAATAGCGAGAGATGTGGGGGAATTGTAGGTGCTTTGGACAACCTTAACATTCTCTGCTGTTTATCTGAAGATGGGAAAGCAGCCTGAAAATTCATGAGAACAAATTGTTTTCTATGGTATTTCAGTTAAAGTCTAGTGGGAACATCAGGAAAATTGACTTGTTTGTGGTGTTTCTATTTCTAATTTTTGGGCCCTGGCAGGGAGTTCAGAGGTATATAAAAATGTGAAAGGAGCTGAATCTCAGAACTGACTTCAGTAATGAATAAAATCCCTATATTATGTGTTGGATTATTTGTTTCTTAGTACGTAGGTGTGTATGTTGACTCATCAGCCTATTTTAAAACACTGTTTCATGCTTTTTTTTCTCCTCTGATTCATCTTCAGCCATTTCATTGTATATTATTACAGCTGTTAAAATGGAACTTGTCTGAGAAGGCCATTGCATTTAAATAAAATGGCCTGTTGCAACCACTTTGCTACCGTAAGTCTTTTATCCCAACCCAAAAGGGTTAAAAACATCTTTGCAAGTTGTATGCAACTCGCAGAGCTCAGCTGATCTGTCCAAACTTTGGAAAACTGAAGTTGCTTTTGTGCCTTACCACAAGTTTGAAACAAGCGTAATTAAGATAAACTGATCTGGGTTTCAGTAACGTAACATTATCAACATTGTTAACCACCATTTTTGTCCTCTGCATACTCCCACAGTGGAGCTCTAAATGTTTCCAAGTGAAATAGCAGTCGGGGTTCCTTGACAATTCTTTCACTCTCCAAATATTTTGTAAGCTAGAGAAAAGGATTACGATCCTGGTTACAAGCTTCTTGTATTTTATATAACTATTTAACGTTTCTAAAATAGTAAAATTTGTTTTTAAGGGGTAATGGCGCAAGTGATCGAAGAGCTGCTTTGGTTGCAGTTCTGGTGCTAGAAAATCTAGCAAAGGGAGTCAGAAGGAAAGTGGCCCCAGTTATTTCTCAGCAGCCCGAGAGAGGCAAAAAAGAGTTACTATACTATTGAACAGTGTAGAAATCTCACTCTGTGTAGAGTGACCTGTTCTCATGGGGAAATGCCCCAGTAATTCAAGCATTGGTGAGAAAGTCATAAAGGTCATCTTAAGTATGTTCTCACAAAATTCTAGAATAAACCCCGAGTCTTATTTATTTTCAATTTATATCAATCTGATATTTTTTTTTGCTGACAGTTTTATATAATGCTTCAAAAAGCAACATAAAATAGTCTTCTCCAATGTTTTAAATATTAGACTATGTAATGATTTTGGTGTCGTTCTTAACAGATTTTTAAGCGTACTTGTATTGTTTTTAATGAGAAATAAGTTGTAACAGCAGTGAGGTTATCTAAGATAACCAAGGAATTATTTGTCACATAAGCTACGAGCCCAGATGTCCAAGAAAATTGGGTTTAAAAGAGAAAACAACAAATATTCAGGCCAAAAAAATCCATCTCATTTAACATGCAAACCCTAGATTGGATGTTTTAAAAAGGTTCCCTCTTTTTGTTGTTTGTCTAAAAAAATATTTATCTTGACTCTTGTTCTGAGACAGCTTCAAAGGATCAGTTTGTGAGGTCCTTGGAGTCAGAACCTGGTGATAAGGATGACATGGTATTGCTGAATGAGATCCTCAACGCTTCCTCCCTGGATGAGGGGGAATTCAGCAAAGAGTGGACAGCTGTGTTTGGACAGGTTGCACTTGCTGATCTCACTATGAACTCTTCAGTTGGAGATGTGGAGAACACTTCATCGTCTGTGGCACCAGCACCATCGGGTTTCTTGCCCTCACAGCTGTTAGACCAAAACATGAATGACTTGCAGTCGTCTTTACATGGTGAGAGCTCATCTTGCTCTGTTTGCATTTTGGTTTTAAGTTTTAGAGTATGGCTTTCTGCTATGTAGAAGTGTGGTGACAACTTATGTTGTGCCACAGAGGCAGAAACCCTGAAGTTAAAGCAGAGTGGCCTGGAGAAGAAGACGTGAGTAGCATATTTTTTTTTTTCTACCCCTGCTCATTCAGTGTTTGTGAATGAAGTACCCTAAAGCCTGAAGTCAAAATTACTGTCTTGAATATTTTCATTGAGCTTCCTGAAATGTTCTGTAGGCCTTTGGAGACATTGTTTTTTTCTGCAACAGAAAATCTGTTTGAGTGGGTTCTACTGTTTAAATCACAACTGCTGTCTCTGTTAAGGGGCCAAAGAACCAAAAATGATTACTGTATTTTGTCTGGGAATACTATTTTTAAACAACTTAGTGAAAATAGATGGCATTCATTCATTTTTTTCTTTTTTTTTTTCCCCATCATCCCATACTGTTATGTGTAGGGATATGGGTAAGGTAGAATGGGTTGTCTCATCCTAGCAACAGAACAGGTGGATTCCTCTTGTAGGCAGGTTATCTACTGATGCAGGTAACAACTCTTTCTCTCTGCAATTCATTTTCTTGGGTTTTCCAAGCTGCTGCTGGGAAGAGAGGAAAGAAAGAGCAGAACTAAGGCAGAGCTTTCCTGCTGCTGCTTTGGCCTTGAGGCAGGGATGGAGGAAGGCAGGCTGGTGACAACCAGCCAACAGCAACTACCTTCGTCCTCCCTACAGTCCGGATAGATTTCTCCTAGGACTTTACAAGCTGGAGGAGGAGCTTGCCTTTTTGGGCTCTGTCCAAAGTCATTTAAATCTCATTTGAGGAAGAGTGATGGAGGAAAGTCTAGCAGACTGATTCCATCCTGAAGACTGCTTCTTGGAACCCATGCAACTGGTACAATCATACATGATGTAAAATGACCTGTGACATTTTGGCAAGAATAAGAAAGTCAAATTTACCTTATAATTAATACAGCTACCACCACCACACCCAAAGCAAGATATTTGGATTCACTGGCTTCAACACTTAGGTGGAAACCGGGGGAGCGACATTTGCAATGATGCAGTGTTTTAGATGTGTTTTTATGATGAGGTACGTACATGTATGAGTATGATTCATAGTGTGAAGAGGGACTGGAATAGTGTAGGATTTGACCTTATAAAATATAAGCTAAAAAAATCATGAGGTTTAGTCATTGCATTGTCAAATTAAACAGTTTGTGACCAGAAGCAGACATGGTATGTATTGAAAGGGGAAAAGGGAACAATGGAAAATACCTTTCTTGATACAGAGACATAAACAGATTTTAAGCAAATTTCTGAAAATAGCAACAGAAATATTATGGGATTGATCTTTTTTTCCAGAGTTTTTACATGTTTTTAAATGTAAACATGTTTTTGAAGGAAAAGTATTTTTGAGGTGTAAATGGTAATCAGGGCTGGGTATCCTTTCTGAGGTTTTTGTTATCCCTCTGATTTGCACAAGACACTGGCATTGGCTGTGCTGTTTGCACTTCAAAATCAGAACTCAAGTATGTTGCCTTCAAGAAATACCAGAAAGGGAAAATCCATTCCAGTCAACACGGTATCCCAAAATCTTTTTGAAAAAGAATAAATATGTATTGGAAGAATAAACTATGTGGGTGTTTTCAAATGGATGTCCAGGGTTTTGGCAGAAGATCATGGTAATTGATCTATTGGCATTTGAAAAGTCAGAGCTAATCAGCTGAATAATTGTATCTGATAATCAGTATGTTCCAAGCTAACTCTAGTTGCCAAGTAAAACGCATTATTTAAACTTACTTTCATAGAATAATTTTCTTTTTAAGTTTTTTCTTTTTATTTTTCATCAGAAGGTGAATTTCTGCCCATTTTATATCCTGTGAAATCTCAACTTTAATCTTAAACTCCGTTTCATTGCACAGCGCTTCTTCCATGATTTGACATTGTCAATAAATTTGGAAACAGCAGACTTTTTTAAAAAAGAAAACCAAAATACTAACTGCAGGATAAACATATCTAAGCATACAAGTTAAAAATATTAGAATATATGAATTATGGATATTTTTACTGAGGACTTGATACATATCCTACACTTTTTTTTCCCCTAATTGGTAGGATTCTTAATAATTATTTGGTGTGAAGTGCTACACTGGAGCCTCGATGTTACATACTTCCTGTGTGAATTTGGCCTTAAGACCATAAAGATTCTTAAAACTCACATGCTTAACTTTAAGCACATTAACTTTTCTATTAACTTCAGTGGGATTACTTACTTATTTTACGTTAAGCACACTCATAAATCTTTGGGGCTTTGTTTTCTCTCTGCCTCAGATCTTAATCTGTAAAACAGGCACAATGCTATGCAGGTTATAAACTGTTACGGTCAGGAATTCCCAGCTCAGAGTTTTCTCTGGCTGTATTTATAGGCGGGATCTAGCACAATGGGACTTTGAATTGCTATGGGACTACCAGGTGCTGGTTTAAAATACATATATATATAAAAACGTATATACATGTTAGAAAGAAACCATGGTCCCAACAAATCTTTTAGATTCCCCTCCAGATACAGCTTTGTAGTTTGGTTGCCTTTCCGCTTTTTCAGAGAGCATTGGCTTTCTCTTTCATGATGTTTATGGCCTCGTTTACTTACTTATTCATACCAGTAAGGGCTCCTCTTTATCTTACCTACATGTGCATATATTCTAGTCGGTAAGAAACCATGCAGCTCCCCATTTCCATTGCTAAATTTAATTGTGGTAACGTTTGTGAAGATGCTAGCTGAAGAGTAAGCTGTTTGGTTTTCTTGCTGTCTCAGCAATTATCTTTTGTCTAGTCACATCACGAAGCCGTCCTGTGAAGAGGCAAACCAGAACAGGCTTAGGGCCAACAACTGTTTTCAAATCGATGGGCTGCACTGTGTTTTTGAAAGGCAAAGCTGTTCTCTGTAGCTCACTATGAGTGGACGCTAAAAACATAATTCATGAAAGTATTTAATAAAAATTCTGTTTAAGTCTTTCCCAGTACCTTCATAGATGGCCAAGTTCATTACAAAAGCATCACACGTTTTCCGGAGCATTTTTGGTTGGATGTTTTTGTTGCTGCTGTTAGGTTCTTTTTGTGTTCTAAGTGGTACTTGAGCTACCTGCGTTTCAATGAGCAGAGAACCAGACCGCAGCATCTCTCACCGACTTCCTACTTACCCAGCCTTAGTCCAGGGACTCAAAAGGAGAGCTCCAAAGGAGTTAACTCCTCTGCGGTGTCCCGCTCTGTGGTCTGCCTGTCCCATCAGTGTAAACGAACATCAGTGAGGTCTCCAGGAGCCAAGTCCTGATCTCACTGAAGTCACTGGGAATTGCACAGAAAGTTTCTGGGCAGCACTCCCATTCATTTCTATGAAATTAGGATTTGGCACTGTTTGTTTAAGCCGCTCAATTTATCCGTTGCCATCCATTGACATATTAAAACACTTTCTCGCAATACATCTGCAAACAAATGAAAGCGTTACAGTTTTCTGCAGTTGTGTTTAACGTCCTCTGCCATTCCCCTCTGTTGTAACACAAGCAGAGAAAGTGCCTGGAAAAGCATGCTATTCTGAAGCATTAATGCCATGGGTTTTATTATTTATGATTCCAGTTTACTTATTTGAAAGTTTAAACTCTAAAAATCTCATTTTCAGGGCGCACAGGCTAGCTCCTAAGCCTTTGCCACCTTCGCCTAGAACAAATATATATGAGCCCTCTGCATCCAGATTTTGAATAAGTTTTTGATTTGTTTCCTTAGAGATACAGAGGATGTTTGTGGCTTTAAATTTCCTTCCTAATTCATGTGATTTTTTAGAAACACTCTTCCTGACTCTTTTTAATAACACAGCTTGGGCTTCAGGCCTTTTTTAGTCAAGGTAAGATCAGAGAGCAATGAGAATAATCTGTTAGAGAGAGGAAGGGTTTATGTGACTTACGTGGCTGTTACAGTAACCGTCAGGATGCTGGGTACCAATATCTGACAGGGGTCTCAAAAGAGGAGAAAGTAAGGGGAAGAAGAACAAAGAGAGTAACAGAAAAGGATGAGAAAACAGGAACTTACAGAAAAAAGAGACTGAATAAGGAAATACTAGCTGTGTGCACAGATGAATATCCTGTTTGTGATACTGCAGAATTAACTATACGAGTTCCCTGAGATGGATGCCTGGATGGATGGATAATTAATAAGGTCACACTTAAAGGAGATATTGAAATTAGAAATATGTCCTCCAGTCCTTTAAATGTGATAAAGCGTAAGAATTTTAACTGTCTTAAGCCAGGGACAAAAATGCTCCATTTTTTCCTAATATGTTTCTGTGGTATGCCACCCCTAGTTTATCTGGCCTAGCTCATCTGGCCTCATTAACTGTATTTATCATTACTCTTTTGTGGCTATGGAATACGCATGTAAGAACAAAAAATTGTGAATACCCAGTTTTACTTTTTCCTGTATAGTTACTCTCTTAGATGAAGAACAAAAAAATACTCCATTAAAATCTAGTTTTAAGTTAACTCGAAGTAGTGCATCTTTGAATTCTTCAAAGCGTTTTGCAAGAAATTATTTTTTTCAGAATTAATCTTTTCAAAATTAACTAAAAAATCTAGGAGCTCCAAATATTTTTTTTCTAGAACAGTTGATGGCATGAAAGTCTTTGGATCTGTAAAAGTAAAGAATGGTGGAAAAAATGTTTAGTTATGTTTGATATTTTCACACAAATGTAAGTGATATTCTTCTCCCTAGAGCTATGCTTAACTTGATTACTGCACTGGCTTTCCTGTGAACAAGTATTAACTGTGATTGGATAGAAGAAACAAGAAAAAAATCTTTTTTTAGCCAGGTTAAAGGTTTGAAAAGGGTACAGTTGCCTGAATCTGGAGGTGATGAAACTGATCCACAGATACTCTCTTCTCAAGGATGTTGCTCGTCTGCAGCATCTGACTGCTGATTTCTTGTATGGGAGGGAAGATACAAACGGCTGTCACCGTAAATGTAATATGCTGCTCCGTCTTCTGGTGTGAGCATTTTGCTGCCAGGCAGTGGGGGTGTCAGAGTTAACAAAGTCATTCTTCTCGCTAATGCCGCTGAATTCTTGAATTGTAGGATGGGCAGCGAACAGTGTGAACCCACCGCCTGTACCGCAGCCAGCACAGAAACCAAACAGCCTGAATGTGAATGCTAACAAGACGCCCATGAAAGGTGATACAGTCATGTATTTTTTTCAGTTACGTTGCTTTTCCTTTTCATCTGTGACTCGTGTGTCTTACCAGTCTTCTCAGTTGCTTTGTCATAATAAAATCTATTTATGTAGTAGTTATATGTCAAGAACCATGTGCTCGCTAATGAATTACTCTGTTTCAGCATTGACTATGTGTATGATATGTGTGTGTATTTGGTAGGCTTCAGTGCTAGTATTATGTCAAAAGAGTGATTTACTATACAAGGAGGGAGCTGAAACTACAGTTTCATTTACTACTTTAATTTTGAGTCACACAGAACAGCATCTGCATGCACTTTGGCTAAGATAAACAGTGTTTTGAAGCTCTAGGAGGACATTGTGGCTAAAATACAGGCTACTGATAAGGCAGAAGAGCCCTAATTGCAAATGTTGTTGATAACTTGTATCGGTAATCATCTGTTTGAAACTTAATTCACTTCTTGCAACTGACTCAAGAGTGCATAGTCCTGCCATCTACTGAGACAGAGCCTGGCTGATTTTTACTAGGGTTTTCTGGATAAGTGAACCAGAAATGTGTTGAATCCTTACTGCCAGTTTGTAGCTACATCAAAAATGTTCAGTGCAGAAGAAAGGAGCAATATGTATTCCTCCCCCTGCCTCCTGGGATTAAAAGACCGACATGTTTCAGCCAGCAGAAAAAGAGGGTTAAGATGTTTTGGAAACTGTTTTGGGAAATGAGTGTGATGCCACAGCTCCAGTACCTTCATCAGAAAAAGGAACAGCCTTCAGCTACTTTTAAATCTGTGTTTATGAAAGTGGCAGATACTCCAGCCCTGCAGACACCAAGATGAAAGTCGTGCCAGACGGAGCCTATTTTGTCCATAGATTCCTTGTTTCACAAAGAATGCTTTCATGCGACCTTTTCTCTCTGAGTGAAAGAGAACATCGTATTTCACTATCAATGTAATATATGTGCTATAATAAGCACAGGGTCACAAAAAAACAAAGCAAGTGGTGATGTACCTTCTTTAAGCAGCCAAAGTGACCTCATCTTTAACTTGAACATCTGCCCTTTTGGAATAAGAGAAGGTAGGAGACCTCTGTGGCATCTGTATGTCAATTTAGACACTTAGATGCAGTAATCCAGCTGCTGTTGGAACACATTCCTGGTTCACATTTGTTTATATCCATCAAAAAATATACCCCAATATTAGAAGCTGAACTTGGGACTGGCTATCAAAGTACCCCCTCTCCCTCCAGCCAATACCTTCCCATTTAAACTTCATTCCAAATGAGTAATGACCTTGTGTGGTCCTACACACGGGGACAGAACAGTCACATGAACTGGATTTAGGCAAAGGAATTTAGTCCTGTAAGAGAGGTTGAAAGTAAAATTTGCCTTCACTTTCCTTTTACTTTTTTGCAGGCATGCATGTGCACACACAAATAAAATACCTTTCATGAAACAAAGCTAGACAGAGGGAGATTGTTTTTATTTTTAATTAAAGTGTTCCTGTACTTATCATGGCAGGAGCCATATAAAATACACAGGCAGACAGATGTAAAACATTCATTCATACTAAAAGTTCCATATTCTATTAAAGGTAGTGTTTTAAAATACCATCACTCATTCAGGTTTTCCTGTCAGAAGTGCCCTTAGTAATAAATTAAACAACAGCGTGGCGTTTGTTTGACCTCAGTCAAACATTCAGTCAGTTTTGTTTTAAAATAGCTGACAAGTCTGTACTTTTTTCTTTTCTTTCTTTCTTTTTTTTTTTTTTTTCCAGAACCTACAAAGAATCCTAAAGACTTGACTGCCTGGTTCAGTCTCTTTGCTGACCTTGACCCGTTATCCAATCCTGATGCTGTTGGGAAAACTGATAAAGAACACGAATTGCTTAATGCATGAGTCAGCTGCCCATGGTAACTCACATTCTTCCATTCATCAACACTGTTTTGGGGTTTAAAAAAAAATAAATGAAAATTAGTATGCTGTTGTGAAACTATAAAGTATGTGCCATGATAATAAAACTAAAGGGAATGAATCCCCTTTTATATAGGTACAGTTATTTGCTCTTGTTTTGTATAAAGAGTTCGCATTTATTTTCTACGTGGATTTACAAAAATAAGGTTAAGAATTAGGGCAGATTTCTTGCCAAAATAGATTATCTGCTGAAACACTGTCTTTGCCTGAGGTGATGCGGAGCTAAAACTGGAGTTAAATACAAATTGCAAACCTATTTTTTTAAAATGTTTCTTGAGTAAATAAAAAAAAAAAAATAAATCGTGTAACTGAGGCGGCTGCATGAGTCAAACATCTATCATGTATGCAGTATATATATTACTACTATGTTAAGATATCAACTGAATTTGTTTTGTTAGTACTCACAGTGAAAAATCTGTGCCGGGGCTAATTATTGAAGAAACACATTTGGGTCTGTGCAGCCGTGGAAATTGTGCCCTTTCTGATTTAACTTCTTAGACAAACTGCACTACACGAACAGAAGTCGTGCCCAGCAGGCTTCTTTTCTGAGGTTTTTCTCCATTGCACCAACAGAATTTGCACTTGTTTGCAGAAGTTTCTTGCAACTGATGCTTTACCATGCCTTCAAAACATCCATATTTCTGTTCGGAGTATTTTTCATCCAATTTATTTCTGAAGCATGTGTTATTTTGAGCTTGTTGTGACATTAACTCTTTAATAAAATGATTTTGACAAAAAAAGACCTTTTATTCCCACTGGAATGCTGGTGTGCTGTTGAGTTGGTACGTAACAGGCATCTGAAGGTAAAACATATGACCAGTTTTTAGAAAGTACCTAATAATTCATATCGTTATCTCGTGCTGTTTCTGAGTAGTAATCCAGTAGGACAGCAAGAAAATTGGAACTCACTCAATGTCCCTTTGCCGCCCCCCTCTCCTTGTACAGCAAAGGAAGGTGAAAAGGATGTGTCAGCAGCCACTTAAGATCAGAAGTTCTGCGTATTTGCTCTAGGTACTGTATAAGACCTGCACTGCAATTTATTGTATTTAGCCTTTTTTAATTCATTTTCCTTTTACGTTGGTTTAGTTTTTCACTACCAGTCAACTCTACATGCAGTTAATCCTTGCCTCATGGTCTATTAGATAACTAAGTAAATGCATTGGAAACCTGAAAATAACTATATAAATACAGAAGTTAACCGAACTGACCTGCTGCTTCTGGAATGCAGCAGAACATCATTTGATGGCCGCGCTGGGCAGCATTAATGTGCATTTGATACCTCATCTGACTGAATCCTCAGCACGTTTTAAATACCTCTGTCCAAAACCGTAGTGTTCAAAATCACACCCCATAGCCTGGAATTCTCAAGGTACAGGGAAGTTCTTCAGGTGTGTAGCAGTATATTTTCACAATGTATAATGGGAGAGGATGTATAATGGGAAAGCCCACCCAGGTCCCCAGCACTGAGGCAGGTAATTAAGACGTGGAAGCTGATGTAGACATGGATGCCTAATTGTTTCTGAAGATCAAAGTTGATTTCTCCCCCAGTATTTTCTACTGTTTGTTACTGGCAGCTCCTTGCTCAATAAGCCATCTTTTCGGAGATGTGTATCTTTCTTGAGCGTGAGGGGGGAGCCTGAACTCCTGACTTCGGGCTGCAGCCTCTGGCAGTAAATAAGGCATCTACACAAAGTGGATTAACTGGGAAATACCTAAGATTTACGCTGGGGTGCACTTAGACTTAACGAGTGCTAGTTTGCACTCATAGCACAGGATGTTTGCCCAAAATCCTCTTCATCGCAAACTGTAATTATCAGCAATGCCAAAAATGTCAGGAGCTGAAGGGATAGACAGGCTGCTGGCATTTGCAGCTCAGCTTGGTTACCACTGAAATCATTAAACAGATTCTTGCAACTTTAAGCAAGTCTGTGGTTGCTAAACTTGCTCTGGACTATGTTTGTCTCACTAGCTGTTAGAAAACACGCTTGTAGACGAGCCACTGTAGCATTTTTCGTAGCTAATGCGGTTGGTCAGGATAAAAGCAAAGAGGAGGCCATAGCGACTTCAAAACGGCTAATTCACTGGTCTTTAAGATTCAGAAAACGGTTTGTGTTTGTTTTTTAGGTCACAAATTCTAGACTTTCAGGATTAAAGAGAAAAAAAAAAGGAAAAAAGTCTCAATTATTAGCACAATTAAGGGCATTGCACAAGTTCAGCTGACGATGTTTTGAATCCTCATCAAGTTTTTAGGTAGAAAACCCAGCTGAACGATCTTCCCTTTTACACAAGAGAAACCACGGCTGCAGGGTTTTTTCCTTCCTCTCCCTCCTCTCAAACTGCACTAGCGATTAGTTCAAGTTATGCATTAATTTCTTTTAATATGTCATTTTTAAAATTAATGTTAGCTTTGAATTCTTAGTCTTTAGCCTGTGCAATTTTTTCACACTTTCAAATGAAAAAAAAAAAAAAAAGGAGCCAGAGGTGATTAAAATATAATTAATTTTGCTTAAAGGAAAGCAGTTGAAATCCCTGTGTACGGTGCGTTGTTATCGCGAACGTTTATCGAAGCTGAAAACTAGAGCAAGAAAGTTAACACCCTGCAAATAGGCGTTTTTTCAGGCAAAAAAAATCTTAATTGCAGAGTTACAAACAATGCTTCCCTACTACTCCTGAAGCGTATGGCGTGCGCTTCTCAGGGGCCTGGGCTGCAGAGGAACCGCGAGCCCCAGCGCCGCTGTGAGAGCATTTTGTGTGATGTGCGTAGAGGCCCAGCAGTCGCTGGGACAACAGGGTGGTTCGTCACCCGGGTAAAATTACAGATCGATTGTTCTACGCACATAATGTGCATCTTGCTTTAATATGCTTCATTCCAGTGGCATATTCTGGTTTAGTAGTGGATTGTTTTAAAATAAAAACAGCTGCAGAACCCCTGTGGCAGATGAAAACAGTGGTAATTGATTAACTGTCTTTATCGGGAAGTTTATTAAAGTTGATGTAATTGATTTCGGGGAGTCGAGGTTTCTACAAATCTAAGAACAGCTGCTTCAGGAGAATTGGAGTGTGTGCCTTGGGAATCCAACAGCTCGTGGAGAAAACGAACAAGTAACTTTTTCAAGTAACCTCTTAACCTTTCTCAAGCAAACAGCGTTTACTTCCAACATAGTAGAGTATGACTTACCTCGTTCCCTTCTGCTGCTTCCGTATCCAACATTGCATGGGCATGACAGTGATGTACTTCAAAACAGGACCGCTTGGCCACCAGCAGCCACCTGCTTCCCCCAATACCCTTTTTTAAATGACTGCCCTTCAAAGGTTCGGGGCTGCCCCTGCTAGAGGAAAGATGGGACCACCTAGGCAACAAGGTGACTGCGAGGGGAGAAGCAGCACCACCATCAGCTCTGCTTCAGGTGGGACCAGCAGCAGGCCTACAAGCCCTGCCAGCTCCAGGATCTCAGCCTAGAAAGGCAGGAGATGGACCTGAGGACACAGCATCCAGGTGCTGTGCATCATGCTGAGTTTTGCTGGGGCCTCTTGCTGAGAGCATGTGGGGTGACATAGCCCCAGGGCAAAGGAAGAAGAGCTGGAAGGTCCTGTCTTCGCTCAGTGCAGTTCCCAAAGATGATTACTCAGAGTAGCAGCGAGACATTGACATGGTACAGGTGCGGCTACCAGTGTCGTGTCCCTCCTCGCTTTTTCAAGCTCCCTTCCTCTTGTGCCCAGCCTGCAGTTACTGCTTCCACCCGCTTCATCCAGCGTCCATCTGCTTTCTCCTCCCTGGCAGGGAGGCACCGGGGCAGGGGCTGGCAAGGACGAGCTGGGCAGCGTAGGGAGGCCCTGCCGTGCTGTGGGCTGGGCAGGCTGCGGCCACGCTGGCTCACCTCATGGGTGAGGACTAGTTGCAGGAGCTGGAGTTCTGCCACAGTAAGCCATGGCCAGGCAGGGACCCGGCGTAGTTCTAGGAGTTTTTTAAACACTACAGGTGTGTAACCAACCTAAAGTTGAGCCTTCACTGCAACCTAGGCACACTGCCTCACCCAGAGTCTACTGTAAATCCCCCTCAGGTTCGCCTACTTGTACAATTTCTGCTCCTTGTAAATGCCTTCTTATTTTTAAACAAGCCACCATATGGGAAGGCAGGAAGCGGAGCAACAACTAGGCTTGCCAAGAGCCAGGCAGCAGAGGGTTTGCCTCCGCTGAGAAGCAGAAACGCTCGAGACAGTCTGGCACCGCGCTGGCAAACTGGGTACGAGCGAGCTGCTTCCCGCTGTTGGGGCTGCCGGCCTCACTCGGCCTGTGGTTAGCGCACAGATCCCACTTTGATGCTGCAGAGGGAGTGAGCCCCATACTGTGCGCGCACACACACACACACACACACACACACACAGAGGCAGTAAACAAGGGTACCCATGGCCAAACAGGCCCTGCAGGTTCAGCAAGTTCGGCCTCGGGTAAGCATCAAGCCTCCAGCTCCACGGTGGACTTGCTGTGCTGTCAATCAGACTGTTACCCAGGTGTTCATTAACAGTGCTCTCCTAAGCATAAAATTGACTTTTCCCTTCATTGACTCTTTAGAAGCTAGTATAATCTTCCCTTTAAGTAACACAAGGTGTTTGCCGGCACAGGAGCCCACCATGTTAGACCTGTTGGAGCGGGTCCAGAGGAGGGCCATGGAGATGGTCAGAGGGCTGGAACACTTCTGCTCTGAAGGAAACCTGAGAGAGCTGCGGTTGTTCAGCCTGGAGAAGAGAAGGCTCTGGGGAGACCTTATTGTGGCTTTTCAATATATAAAGGGGGCTTTATAAGAAAGACTGAGAGGCCCTTTTTACCAGGCCTGAGGACAAGGGGCAACAGTTTTGTACTGAAAGAGGGCAGGGTTTAGATCAGATATAAGGAAGAAATTTACAATGAGGGTGGTGAGACCCTAGAACAAGTTGCCCAGAGAAGTTGTGGCTGCCCCATCACTGGCAGTGTCCAAGGTCGGGTTGGATGAGGCTTTGAGCAACCTGGTCTAGTGGAAGATGTCCATGGCAATCGGGGTTGGACTAGAAGACCTTTAAAGGTCCCTTCCAACCCAAACCATTCTGTGAGTCTATAATGAAGTGAGGAGGCTGCCATTTGCCAGGGAGCAGCTTACAACTCCCATCAACTGCATCAACTTTTAACTCTGTTTTACCATAGCAAAAGCTTGATGTGCCCAACCTTGTAATTAACCCAGAGTGGAAGGGTGTGAAGCTTTGGCTGCTTTCAAAAAATTACAGAATTTAAATTAAAAAGAGAGAGAAGTGTGCTATAGCTTGGAGGTGAAGGTCTGGCTCATTCTACCTGCCAGCTATTTACACTGGTTGCTGTTGGAATCTTTATGGCGTAATGAATACAAAACACCAAAAAAAAGGAGAAAGAAAAGTAGATAAGGGATTTTAGAAGTGAGCGCAGACCTACCCAAGCTGTTAAAGAAGTTACAGCTAGTCTTCTCTTTCAATGGAAGTATTTCATCTAGCCCAGCAACCTACTCTGTAGGGTGTTTTTTTATTTTGGACTTCCACAGCTATTATGGCAGTAGGAAAGGCCCCAGGACAGGTGCTGGAAGCCATATGCTTGCTTCAGCAACAGGCTGGAGAGAGGCAAAAAAAAAAAAAAATTTAAAAGAGCTACACAATGAAATCACCCACCCTGTATCCAACTAGGTGGGTGGAGAACAGCTGGCTGCAGCAAAGAAGCACGCTGAATGTAACAGGAGCAGGATCCGACAAGGAAAAAAAACCCAAACTCCTACTCTTATTCCAAGTGCAATCCTCTGAATAAACCCTTGACACATAAAATACAGAAATGAAAATCACGGGCCACTTAAGTAACTGCTTTGCTGTTACAGCTGCATATTTTTCTGGACTGTTTAGGCAGTCTGTGTGGTCCTGCGTGATCATCTCTGCCTTGAACTTGAGCACCAGAGTTTCAGAACACCAAAGTCTGGCAACAGAGCGTGACCCTCACCATGGCAGGGCGATACTTTGATTTGATTTGGTCTTGGTCTGATCTAACGTTTCTGCAACGTCCCTGGATTTGGTGACAGCAGCCAGGGCTGCAAAGGAGCCACAAGAGCGATTCACAGCTTTTCCCCGCAAACACCAGCCTATGCTGTTAAGTCACAGAAGCCTGCCCAGGGCTCAGCTGCGTGGGCATCCCAAACCCACCTAAATGTGGGCCACCGCCCTCCCACCACCAGCCGCCATGGTGTCCTAGCAGCCCCTTCCCACCTTTCCAACTGAAAGAAAAGCCTGTCATGGCACTGAGCTGGCTGAAAACTCGGAAGGAAAAAAACAATGTTTGAGGCAGCAGAGGTCACACAGACACACGAGCCTGCGCAGGGCCGGGCTTGGCGGGGGGGGACACCAGCAGCATCAGCGCTACCAGAACCTTTGGGCAAGGTCACCTCTACTTGTCACCAAACCACAGCCAAGCTAACCTGTAAGATGTACAAACCGTCACTGCTCTTCACGTAGGAAAATAATAATTACAAAAAGCCTTAATCACACCAAACCTTCCTTTTTTCTACCTTTAACTCTCCCTCCCCCTCCCACACTGAGCACTTTGCAGCTTTTGCTTTCATTTTTAAGGGCAGTGATCCCGGTCTCCTCGGCGGTGGGGGACCTCTTGGCTTCACCAGCCTTTGCCACATACATTAGTTATTGTTGTGGGCTTCAAAGGCGGGACAGACCTCCGAGAGCGCAGGTCCATCTCACAGCTCGAAGTTTAAGCTGTGGGAACGTTGCCAAAACAAAGTATAAAGGAAAACAAGATTAAAAGGAAGGAGAGACATTCAGGAAGAAAGGCAGCACGGACACTGCTTCAAGGTCCCCCCCTCTTGCCTCCCCACCCATTTTAAGAGCTCACCCTGTTAGCAAACATTAAATGCAATCAGAAAACACTAGAAATCCATAATGGGTCATTTTCCTACTTGCGATTTGCAGGAGCAGATCGCACTGTCTGTCCTGAGGTGGTTTTTAATGAACAGTACAGCTCGTCTGTAAGTGGCTTGGGTTCCCTCTCCATTCCCCATAAACACGTGAAGTATCTAATGGAGGGGCTTAATTGAGGCTAAGGAACGTAATGCTGTTTTCTTTGATGGCTGTTATCCAAGTGAAAAAAGGAAAGTGTTTTAAGATACAGGAAAATGCTTTTATGGCCCCAAAATAAGTACTCCTGTTGTGTAGCGTCGCCAAAACAAAACAAGTTCCTTTCCACAGGGAGGATTGCCAAAGTGAAGCAAGTGCCTTTTCGCAAGGATGACTTAATCCAATATACACACCATCAGCATCGACAAAATCTCTATCAAGGTGCTTAAATCTCTGCACCAGGGGATATGAAAAAAACCCACCACCTGACCCATAACAGCATCAAGTATCTTGGGGCCAGTCTTACCGTCACACATGGGCGTATGATGGTTCCTGTCCCCAGTTTGCTGCCAGAGCCCAAAACACCTCCATGATGCTGCCTACCTTAAGTCCCAAAGGCTGCAGGAGACCAGGTCACATCCTCTTGGTTTGCAATGAGGAGGAGGAAACCTCTCCTGGCCATCAGAGATGGTGGAAAGGAGACTCCCACGCAGGAGGGGCAGGCAGAGCCCGTGCTTATTGAGTTGGGGGATGGAGACTCCCACGATGGTGAAGGCTGGGAGCTGGTGACTTCTGGCACCAGGAGGACGGCTCCTACTCCACCTGCAGATCTGCATCTACAGAACTGGGCCAGTGCCCTGGTGGCAGGCAGGGGGCTGGGAGCTGTGTCCCACAAAGCCCCTGCACCTGCCAAGCCTGAGCCGTGCAGCAGCTCCAGGCGGGAGCAGCAACTGAGAGGAGTGGACAACTCCCTGCTGCCAACACAACCTGGCATCTAGGGAGGTCTGCAGCATGCTGGGGACTTGGATCCGGGATGTTACGGAGACACTGCTGAGGCCTGTCCAGTGACAAAGTGGTGGTCCAGGTTTGGCAAACAAAGGCTGCAGGGTGATGTGCTCAAGATAGACCTCAGAGGGGACAAAATAGAGGCTTACCCCCAGTGAGCCCAAATAAGCAAAGTGCTGAGACAACAGCACTGTGGGGAGCTCTCCTAGAGTTTCTGGGAGATCGGGGTGGCTCCCTGAAGGGGCCGTGTGCTAACGCAGGCAGCCTGGGGAGCGAACAGGAGGAATGAGAGGGCTGCATGCGGGTGCAAGGCCACCATCTCACTGTGATCAGAGTCGTGGTGGGACAGCATACACAACTGGTGCGCTGCCATGGCTGAATGTAGGTTCTTTACGTAGGACTGGGCAGGGTGGTGAGGAGGTGAAGCTGCCCTTTGCATGGGAAGGCGTGAATGGGATGAGTGCTGACCCAGCTGAGAGCTCACAGGTAAGGATTAGAGGACAGGCCGACATGGGTGACATTGTGGTGAGCGTCTATTACAAGACCACCTGATCACAAGGAAGTAGATGAGACCTTCAGAAAACCGGAAGAAGCCTCACGTTCACAGGCCCTGTTCCCTGGGGGCCTTGAACCACCCCGAGATCTGCTGGAGGGACAACACAGTAGGAGATAAACAATCCAGGAGGTTTCTGCAGTACCCTGATAACTTCCTGACGCAGTCAGTCAAGGAGCTGGTGAGGGGAAATGCTCAGCTAGATCTTGTACCTACAAAGAACAACCAGTCAGGAATATGAAGGTTGGGAGCAGCCTTGGACGAAGTTAACACAAGATGGTAAAGTTTAGGATCCTGAGAGGAAGGGGGAAATGGAAAAAGCAGGGTCACACTTTAGGATACCTGACTTTGGCCCCGTCAGGGACCTGCTTGGAAGAATCCCATGGGATACAGCCCTGCAAAGGAGTCCAGGAGACCTGGTTATTTTCAAGGATCACCTACTCCAAGCTCCATCCTTCCTCTCTACTCAGCGCTGTGGAAGGCTCAGGGGGGAATCTTATCCATGTGGATCAATATTTGAAATGGGAGGAGGGGGAATAGTGTCAAAAAAGATGGAGTCAGACTTTTCTCAGTGGTGCCCAGAGACAATGGGCACAAACTGAAATACAGGAAATTCCATTTAAGTACCAAATTACTTTCTTTTACTGTGAGCATGGTCAAACACTGGAACATGTTGCCCAGGGAGGTCGTGGAGTCTCTGCCCCTGGAGATACTCCGAACCCAACTGGACACTGCCCGAGCAACCTGCTCCAGCTGACATTTCTGTCAATTCCGGCACTTATGATCAAAAGGGTTACATCCACGAATTGACTTTCCACATGGAGAATATTCTTACAACTCTATTCAACGGTCCTTAATCCTGAAGGCACATAAATCTTTAGATGTTTCGTGCATTTCCACAGGCACCACAGGGCAGCTATGCAAGTACCAAAGACCCCGGGCGCTGGGGTGCCCCACACCGAAGTGCTCACAGGATTCGAAAACAAATGTTTTTTTTCTGGAGCATCTAGTTTGTTGTCCGGTCTAGTAGGTACACGTTCTCACTGATACAAACGCAAATCATCTTACAGTGCTGCATTCAACAGCCTTTGAGTTAGGATGCCACCACAGAGAAACAGGCTGCAATCTATAGATGGCCTGATTTGGAGAATGAATGAAATCTATCCAGGCTTACTCTTCTTTGCACTATTAAGGCATCCACTGTCTTTCCAACCCAAAGAGCATCCCGTATGTACAAATGCACACGTGTAAGATTATCCTCCATTTCAGGTACAGGTAAGGCCTAGGCTGCCTTGTTTTCCTATTGCTTTGAAGGGAAAAGACCTACTACCACCATCTTTTTTTTTTTCCCCCAAGGGTTTATGCATTCCCCTCCAGAAGAGGGTCGACCCAGAAAGCTCTCCCTAACTCGAAGCAGGTTTCTTAGATACAGAACTCCGAAAGCGTCTAAACTGTCTCCTTGGCATTTTTCACTGGAACAGACAACACTCACGTCCACCATTGCACCCAACCTCATTTCATGGACAAGAGCCCCTGGATGAGGTGACAAACCTTAACACACACGCATATACCCCACCCGAAATAAAACCACACAGTGAAAGCCTACAGTATGGTACCATCTCTGCACTGTCACAGAGGTGTAAGGCTACACCTAAAACTTACTTTTGTTTCAGCAACTGACACTGAAATGCTGAATGTTTTTCAGTGTTTTCAGGAGGTACAAGGAATTAGAATCCACAGGAATCACAAAAGCAGTCAAGCTTTTTTTTTTTTTTCTTATTTCCTAAAAACAAGGTTTAGTTTCCAAAGGCAACACCTTTACTTTTTTACTTTTTCACAAGAATGAGTTCTACCTTGCCCGTGTAACAAGCCCAAAGATACCTCCAGTCTTGTGGAAAGGGAGGCTGTTACTCCCTGAGGAACCTCTGTGTCACAGAGATAGGGCAGGACTAGACATTTTTATCCAAATAGAAATCAGATAAGAGTAATTGCATCACCCAGCCTTTTGGCACCAAACCTTAACAGGGAGTCGAGTTTCTTTTTATTTTTCTCCTCCTTAGAGAAAGAACTTCCACAAAAATCTCAAGAGCTCTCAGATCTCACATCCTCCTGCAGTAAGCAGTTCGACAACCAGAATTAGTTAACATGGCTGTTCTGCCTAGATTTAGCAGTCTGGATTTAGATTACGCTGTTTACTTACAGCTTATTTGGAGAAGCAGAAGTAAAAACAAGGGTACAAGAAATAGATTGCCATGGCTATTACTGGACATACATCGCCCTGAGCAAACCCTATTTCTCAACCAGCAGCTGTACAAATCACTGCAAAGCTCAACCGCACACTTCACTATGCACATACACCCCCCAAAAAAGTTTAAAAAAAATCCCCAGAACTTATTTCTCTACAGGCACAGTTATTAGTCTAATTGTGCTTCATTAAAAAGCTCAGTCTCTGATTTAAGAGGGAAAAAAAAGAGATTACACAACTTCCTCTTCTCCCAGGTTTCCAGCTCCTCTGTGCGCGACCTTCCAAGCCACAGCTCAAGGCAGCCAATTTAACATCAGAACTTGTTACAACCCGAGATAAAATTTCACGTTCTTCTTAAAAAAGGGGGTCATCTCTCTATCCAGCTTCATTCGACTGCTATTTTTTCTTGTTGTCAGTTGAATTAGCAGTTTGATCTGCATTTTCACCTACCTCCAATGTGGTCTTTACTGAGGAAACGCTCTACCTTCTCAATCAGGGTTTTCCTGCCAGCCCCACTTGAGTGACACATTATTTCTGTGACCAACTGCACTCCAAAAAGACACCGCCTACTCCCCGATTTCTTGCCACCTCTCCAAAATTACAGTGTTATTGAGGAGCTGACAGGAATCAAAACTACTACAGAACTACTCAACCACCTCTGCTTTACTGGAGACTTCACTCATCTGTCACACAAAACAAAATTTCAGGAGCCGAAAACTATCTTCAAAGAGCTATTCCAGACATCTTTTTTTAAAAAAAGCGTTCATTCTCTAGTTAAAAATATTGGCAGCACACTACTTTTTTAGTGAGGCAAGAATATTTAAAGTAGTTACAAACCCCTACCTCTTCTAAGTCAACAAAAATGTAAAAGACCCCAAAAAAATAACGAGTTAGTAAGGCTTATAAAAACATCTTGAGCACATCCTTATAAAATCATTTCATTTTAAACGTACCAGTACTTGAAAAAACCCACCTTTGCAAGTTGGCCCAGTACTTAATTACCCATGGTGCTAAAACAAAAACGTTGTTTCTAGTATAAATTCATCTAGCTTCATTTTCTTACTGCATGAGTTTAGTATTCCATGCCTGTTAAATTTAAGTAGCTTGTTACTAAGTAGTTCCTATGTAGGTATTCACTAACTGGAATTAAGTCACTCTTCAACCATCAAGTTAAACACGTTGCGTTCCTACAAAACCTTGCTGTGTGTTTTTTCCAGTACCTCACTCATTCCTACCGCTCTTCCCTGAGCTCTCTCCAGCCCTTTACAGTCTCTCCTGATCTAGACAGTTTTTCCAGGACTTGTTACACCAATGTAAAGGGGCAAGATACACATACTTCAAACTGCATCACAATCTTTGATCAAACAACTTCTTTTAGCCAAGCACCAACTCTGAATAGCTGCACGTGTGCATCCCCGTAACGGATGGACTTTCGCTCACATTTTCCTTGCATTTAGGTTGGGGAAACACATTACAGGAACTCTGGTTATTTCCTCACAATTGTGTACCTTCAAATTTGGGTTTGCATAGCTATATTTTCCAAAGTGAGCCAGGCAGTTTTACAACAGTAATTGATTTATACTTCTACCAGTCATCTGTCATCTTCAAGCTGCTTGGATTTTACCTCAAGTAGCCGATGAAGGCATTAATCCATTACCATGGAGTAAGGCCAGGAGCTAGATTGCGAAGCCTCGGTGGTCTTCACTTGCAACTGTGCTGTCAGCCAACATCTCTAATCCCTTCCATTTCTTGTGTTTACCTTGTATTACTCCAGGCTTATGTTTAAATACTGTGAAGATATGGAAGCTCTACCCTTGGGCCAATATCTGGCCCTTCCCGAGAACTGATTTCTCGGGAAGCCATAAATCATCTCCCTGACAGCACCCTGCTTCCTAAAACAAACCAGTCACTATCCATTGTCCCCTATCCCCAGCGTAGATAGCCTCAGGCTCCCCTTACACAGCCCAGTGTCCCGCCGTCTCCAGTCTCTAAAAAGTCCATTTTCTAAAGCCATGAATTGCTAGGAAATGCAAGATTCAAGTTGAGGAACATCTTCTGGTCACAAAGCAAAATTATTTCATTAGCTCTCTACTCTCAGCACTTCTCGGACTTCTTGTCTTGGCTTTGAGGAAGACATCCACGGTGAATTAAGAGAAGCACACAACTTCCAAGTGTGGCTTATGTGGAAGCGACACGTTACCACAACCGTAACTAACCAGGCGAGGCCTCGGTTCACAGGGACGGTGAAAAAGTTACACGTGGTACAAGTTGCATCACAGCCTTTCGGGGCAAGCCACACGCTTTTGTCAAAGTAATTTTTGAGAAGTGAGTGTCCTCCCACACGAGGACAGCCTGAAACTGCTGCAGCCAAATCCACGTAGAGGACGAGGCAGTCACAAGGCTTCTTCCCAGCACGCCCTACAAGCTGATGATGACGTGGCTGAAAGCAACCTGTTTCTGACTGAAGGACATCAAGCATTTTCATAGCAGGGGGGGATCCGACACCCTTTGAGGCTCCAGACTTTCAGCACTTCCAGTTAATGCTTTTAACTTAGTCACATCGAAACCTTGTAATTTTTGGGATGCTGAAAACTTGTATTTCCACTTACTGATAATAAGCACTAAACCATCCTTGCTGGTTATTGCCATAGTGCTCTTCAGTAAACACTGACTTTGGAGAATTTACATGTATTTAAATATTATTATTCTTTCTTCCTCCCTCCTCCTCATCCCCCATCTGGAAAGAATTATTCTGCAAGTCAAATGACAATCACTTGACTCATACAAAACAACATGAAACCAAGACTGTCAGTAGATTTATACCACATCCTTTAGGGGTTTAGTTTAGTTTCACATAGTGAAACATCTAATGGCTTTCATAAATTTCAACAGATAACTTGAAATTAGCCATACCACAAACACAGCAGCGGATACACAGTTTCCAATAACGCCTAACTCATTATTTTTCTTCTATGCTCTGAAGAAAGAAAAACCTCATTATATGAAGAAATAAAAATACGCTATTTTTAAGTATATTTAAGCATTCAGCTATTTTTAGATTTTTTTTCCCCTTCCTAGAACAGCGTCATGCAAAAAACAATAGATAAGAGATTATCTTGTTCTAGAAGACACAGCACACTAGTCATAAAGATACATGGTTGAGATTATTCTAGATGTAAATTTGGAACAATATTAAACTTTAATCTCATTCTATGGTGCTTCATATGCCGTTTCCAAAACAAATAAATGAACCACTGCTGTTGTGTGTCATCCCCACCACTTTTCGTTTCTTTTTTTTTTTTAACTATAATTTTTATTTAAATAAGACACAGGAACTTCTATACCGAAAAAAATACAAAACAAAAGCCACACATTTCCTTGTGTAAAGCAATATTGTGTGATAACTTGAATACTGTTCAGCACAGTGGCTAGAAATAACAGTACAACTATGTACAAAACTTTAAACAATATTTGACAAATTTCTACAGCTGGATGTAGAATACAATTGAGATAAACAACTGCTGGGAAATTTACACGGCAAAGCATTAGCTTTAACACATTTGGTTCAAAACCTTCAAATCTGCTAAGAACAAATGTGCAATTTAATTAATATTTAGTTTCTCGTGGAAAAAAATAAGAAGAGCACGTAATGGCATTGCAAATATTGTACAGAGTTCATCAATGATCTAAAACCCACTCATCATATTCCCTGGTAACCTAACACCAATAACTGAGACTACGATTTCTTATCTGGACATAACCAGAGCATAAAAAGGTCATCATACTGCAATGTTAATCTAGAAAGAAAAATATTAAAAAGGAATCGATACTTACATCACGAGTATTTTCTCCCCTTTATCTTCAGTCTATAAAATACATAGTGTTTTCACCTAGGCCTGAGATTAGTAGGGTTAAAGATGGCTGTTGTGTTTCAAGAAGGTTTTTCACATGAAAAGGGCGAGAGACAGACCTCTCTCGCCTTCTGTGTTTTCTGCAAGGGGAGTCAAAAAGCAGTGACTGTTTTATAGGCTGCAAATTCCACATTGTAAGATCGTACTAACAAAACCTCAGCAATAAAAAGGGAACGATGCTTTATCTCCAAAGAAAGCACATATTTAGGGAGTAGTTATTGGTGGCTCACTCTCACCCCCCTCCAATCTCATCTTCAAAAGAGGAAAAAAACATAATGCAGCAAGTTTAAACGCTCAGTAGCTGCAGGCTACTAATCTCTTCAATTCCTGGAAAAGGTGAACCTTATTCTCTTAGGAGCAGACAGCATAAATGTAGTTCCACTGAGCTGAAAGCAATGGAGCAAGAACATCAAGTTTATTTTGCCTTTGGGGTCCTCTTTGTATCACAGGAAATTATCTCTGAAAGCAACGCTCCTCTTATTCCAGTACAACAGAAGAGCACCACTAACCCGTTCTTGCCGTGTACTATTTTGAGAAAGTGTCCAGCCTGCAAAACCAGGATTATTTTACAAGGATTTGTTTTTTATTCACACTTAAGGAGGGGGGAAAACACACTTTTACACACACAATTTAAGTAACTGAAAGTTATGGGAGAAGCTTTGATTAAGTAACATGAACTTAAAACTATTGTTTTCCCCACCCCTCTTAGAACACCCACTTGCTACTTTTGGACTTTAATCCAAACACAATTACTCACTACATAAATAAAATGCTGCTCATCTAACACTGCTTGACAAAATCTGAAAAGCTATTTCCAACCAGCAAATGAATGAACATTTCCAAAAGAGAAACTAAACATTAATTTGACTTTTAGACGGTAACAGTAGCATTTCACATCCTTAACTGCCAACAAAAACATGAGAGGAAATCCCCATCACCCCCTGTGAAACCTGAAAGAATTTCTGTCCTTGAACAAAAACATTCTTGTCTTTCAAAATCCTCTCACACACAACGTGGAATGTTTCTCATGTATACAGCCTAGTACTGAACACTTTATTTGCAACAGTTTAACAGTCATTAACTGAGCAACACCTGAAACCTTTAAATGCCACATTTTTACATATATTGAAATGACAGTAAATGCAACAGTTGTTTTACTTGTAAGCACATGACAAAGTGATATACATCACAGATTTGCTGGTTCTCCTCATGTTCACCCATGTCCAGGGTCATTGTTCACCTGGATCTGAATGCACTTATTCCAAGAAAGTGGAATGTAATGAGGAAATATTAATGCATAAAATAAGGAAAGGCAAAAGAGCGATGTTCCCTCTTTAGCTTTGTAGCTGTAAAATATTTTATATCCCAATATGATATACATTCCAAGTTACCTGAGTTTACACTTCGAGAGAAGTACCTGAAGCTAGGCCATAGGGTGGGCACTGTGCAACTGTTGTGGCCATTTTTTTTTTTTTTTTTTTGCATTGTGTGTATTACAGAAGTTAGAAACATAAACACCTGGATCAATTGTAAACATAATCCTGAAGTACAGTATTTTCCATAGGACACAACACAGCAAGACATTTTCTATTCAGACAGGCAACTTTTTTTTTATATATATATAGAGCTTATTTATACTGTAGAATTTGAAACAGAACACAGGACACAGTACTAATCTGGTCAAACATACTATGAAATGCATAGTCTCCACTTAAAACGCTTAATGATATATGGATTCTGCAGGCATTACTGCTTTCTCACAAAAAATGCTGAATATGAATTCTGTCCCTGCCAAGAACAGCGTTGAGATATTTTTTTTCCGAATGCTGCTAAGTATTCCATGTTGTTCTGAAAGGTTGCCACCTCATGCAGATGTATCTGAACTATTAGATCCTTGTTTCAGGGCAGAGGCCTGCTCCACCTTGCTCTAGATTAACACGTAGCTCTGAGGAGAGGAATGGTCTTCAGTCTGAATTTCTTGCAAAAGCGGCTGCTGCTGTTGGGACGGTTGCTGTACCGGGACTTCTGTAGAGTCCATTGTGCTGGTGTCATCTGACAGAGATGAGAAAGAGACCCGGGACGAAAGCTGCTCAACAGTCAGGGTGCTCAAAGCTGTGCTTTGACCAGAGTTTGGAGAGTTCTTCAGCGTCAGGTCTGAAGCGGGAAGGAGGGGGCCCAGAAGTTTTACAGGACAGAAAGCTGATCCGGTTGGGATGAAATTAACCTTGTTTTTGTCAGGGCATGAAAAGAGAGGGGCTGAGACAGGCTGACGAGACCTACAACAAGAAAAAAGATTATATACCTGGGCAACCAAGATGTTTTATATGTCATGAACTTTGTGGTTCTACACGTTGCTAAAATGTGAATGACAAGGAATGGGATTAATTGGACAGAGGGGCAAACATCTTCCATATTGGTAGTCAGCTAACTGATCCACAGCATAAAAAATAGTACTGTCACAAAAATGACCTGATCATCACTGGATAAACATGCAACTTCCAGCAAGCAAAATCTGCAGTACGTATGCACATGAAAAAATGCCGCAGTAATTTAGAATGGCACAAATTCTTCTTTAATAAAAACAATGCAGCAACAACACATTTAGTCATCTTAAATCCCTTTGAGAACCTCCATGAAAGAGACCTCTCCTTTCCCATATTCTGTAATTTGTCTGGAGGCTTCCTCCACAACCCAACATTGCTCCTTCACCATCCAGCAGGCAATGAATGCTGTTAGAGCAAGAAACGCCCCCTCCTTAAATTCTTTCATCCACAGGAGCTAAGCATGCAACCTCCACAGCATGTGCTCAAATACTGTCGGGTCTAGGGGAAAAAGACACCATGTCCGAGAGTTTAATTTTCAAATTCTTGCTCAGCAAAAATATTGACCAAAGTCTATGCCATAAGTATGCTACCATCTACAAACATTTTACATAGATTTCACTCCATTTAGTACGTTTTATACGTATCAAAACATAACCTATGCTTGAAACTGATAAAAAACAAGGAGAGTTTTCGTTTTAAGCCACAGACATTTAAAAGGTTAATAAAAAAATATATGTAAAGATGTTTATAAATGCTCAGGAAATCAAATGTACCTTATCTTTTCTGCTTGGATTTTTGTTGCCTTTTCTAAATGCACAAAAAGAGTTCAAGCATAAAAGACTCCATTTCCTCTTCAAACCAACATGAACACTTCAACTTCTCTTCTGTACAAACTCTAAGAGTAGTTTGCTCCTGAAAAACTCATCAGCTGGAATAGTTTATTCATCTGCAGTTGAATAGGCTCAGTAAACAGGTTTACTGCTTTGCAGATACCAGCTGATATAAAAGGCATTACTTACGACATTTCCTCAAAGACCTTCACTCGCTCACATCCCTCTGGGGGCTCTCGTTTGAACATGTAGCTGTTGTTTGGTTTGGGAGATGAGGCATACTTGGGCAACGGTGAGCTACTCCCACTGTCTGAAAATTTAAAGCAGTTATATTACTAGAGATTGAGAGTGCTTTTTAATTAAATTCGATTTCCAAACAAGATGCTTTTTTTTTTTTTCTCTCCACAATTTAGCCACTATGCCGGTTTGCTGCTACCACAATGCTTCCTTTATCGCAGGCCATTTCTAACACCCTTGTATAGCACATTTCTTCTGAATAAAAGCTACAGTGCAGCAGTAATCTATCATATAACAACACATAACAGGAGGATATTTTTATCCAGAACACTGCAATCAGAACAAAGCAGAGCTGTGATCCTGGAAACAAATACGTTCTTTATTACGTATTTCAAAAAACATAAATGAACAAGGTAATATGCATAATACATGCAGAAGAATTATGAGTGGTAATGATAATACGCCTTGTCACTGTATAAACACAGTTATTGAAAATGTGTGTATACAGCATGTATCTTATTTTAAAACATAATTCTTCACTGGAATGTTGACCTCATTAGTCTCATGAATAGTTCAGAAGTTGTAAACAAAGTACATTTGTAATACAGGTACTGATACCTCATCATTACGAGGCCCTACCTTATTTGCTTCGCAATTGTGAAGTTGTTTTACTATCCAAAATAAAACCTCATTTCTCTCATTACCACTAACTATATGATGTAAGTATCCGTCATAACTCTAGCTGGCTGTGTATATTTTACAGGCAACCACTAGACATGCTTAGAACTAAAGGTGTGAAGATCTATGACACAAGGCAATAGGCAGGTTTCTTTGTACTTCTTGGAAAATGTAAGAGATGAGACTCCACTCTGGTAATGACAGAAGAACAGTTTGAAAAATCAGGACTATGAAAGGGTTCACTTTAAACACTCATCTTGACAACATGATATTCAGTGCATTAAGGAAATAAAGCAGGTACAAAAATAATTACAGAAAATTAGCTCTCTGCAGTGGCTTCTACCTTTTCGAAGAGCAACACCTATCTCAGGCTAGTATTAGTGGCACCCTATTCTTTGCTTGGGCTTACAATTAAAAAAAATGAAATGAGATGGCAAGGTTAAAGAGGATCCCCCAACTTACAAACACACCTCATTTGGAGAGAAATAACTGCTCTTGCTTTAGCTCCTTCTGAGTCTTTCCACCGATGTGGGGTACCTTACCATTTTTAACTCGGATACCTTTGTTTATTCTGCTGTTGTTCACGTGTGCCTTTTCAGCAACAGTGGAAAATCAACCAAAGCTTCAAGCACTACGATCTAGATTCACTGAAGCATATAAGGTTGTCTTTAACAGCTTGGAAATAGTAACTACATAAACATTTGTGTAACCATGACTCAAATACAAAGGCTAATCATTCGAGGTTTTGAAACATCTCTGCTTCCTCTTACAACAAGACACAAATCAACTCAAATGTCACACTTCCCCTTTGGAGATATACTGTGAAAGATATGAGAAAAAAAAAACACAACAGTTGAAGTGAATCTCAGTAGTGTATTGATTATTCAGATCTCTCCTGCTGTAGAGTGAACACAGAACTTCTATTTAGGGAATTTTAGGTGTCAACTGTATGAAGGCAGAAAAAACTTAGAGACAATACAGATAGTTGCCAAGCTGGGAGCATGATGGTCCTTGTTGGCATCTTTCCACTGTTGGCCCACACAGCTCATTCCAAACACAGAAATCATTAACAGAACCCAGACAGTTTGTTTCCTCCTTCTAATATTTAAAATAGAAGATCCAAGTTTCTATTTAAAAACTCGGAGACATAAAATGTGCTACTATTCATTCCACCAAATAGTGGAAAACTGTGGCAGTACATCCAAGGAAAGAATCAAACTGAATTCAAAGTTAAGTCAGTTCTTGGAAGATTTAGACTCTTGTCTAGCCAGTTCAGTTTTCAATCAAGTTTTTGGTTTATTTAGCTCTGTCTGGCTGAAGCTTTCTATACAAGACAGCTGTTAAACAAGTAAAAAAAAAAAAAAAAAGTATCGTATAATTTAACTGTTCTGTTTCTCTCTTTACCCTCCCTGCTTTTAAAGCTCATTAAGTTGTTAGCTTTTCATTTTGACCAAACACACCCCACACTACTATTTAAAAAAATACATGTGGTTATTAGGAGGCTCACACGTACGAGCTTGGTGTTGGTCCTACACATACAGCCACAGTGTGAGAATGGAAGGGTACTGGGAAAATAGGCCTCGAGTTAAAGTAGTAAGAGGTGGAATTTACAGCTTAAGCCAGTTTCCACTTGTGTTTCCTGTAAGTTCCTAAGTGCTAAACTGTCACATTATTAATCCTTAATGACACTGCAAGTGTGTATTCTCAAACTGAGCTATTTACACTTCTTTTTTTTTTACTTTCTCAGAGGCTGCAGTGCTTGAGCCTTCATGTCAAAGGACACGTCTGCATCTTCCACGCTTCCACCAGTAGGGTGTGCTCTGCTGGCATATTTCGACCAACTAATCAAATTTCATTAAGATGACAATGACTGAAGATTAAGAGATGTAACCTTTAAAGTGAGTTTTGTTACCATAAGCACATAGCAGACAATATGGAGACTTATTACACAGAATTTCTAAACATAAATACTCAAAATGAATATATTCTGTTATCTAGAAAATGTTTAAGATCGTAATTGAACACTAAAAATACTACTTTAACCAGAAGACTTAATACCACAAATTTTAGCTTGCATATATTACAGCAACAAAAGAGGCAAACTAAAAAAGAATCTGTAAAACAAGTTTTTGAGTGACAAAACTTAAAGGCAACGAGAAACATCGCCAGTGAGCTTTGAGATTCATTTTGATAGGTTCAAAAATACTTTTGTTTCTTCAGACTATCCAAAGATTTCAGATACAATTTTCATTTTAAAAACTATGAATGAGATGCTCAGAAGTTAAAAAGTATCATCTTATGAACACATTCCTTGTAACAGCCTGCTAGCAACAACAGGAATACACAATGCTACACAAAAGCACCTAAATCAAAACCCCTGAAAAACAGGTTATGCTATCTATTTTTGTACGGTAAAAAAACCCCAAATTTTATCTGCTTATACCTTAGGATGCCTTTGAGCTTCACCTCCATCACAGCTACTAAGTATGCTATGTAGCACTCTGAATTATAGTCTCATGGACCAGAGCATCATAAAACAGATCTAGTGAAACCGGTAGCTTTATAACACAGAAAGGCAGTAACTTACCTTGCAACAGGCTGATATTTGAAAACAAAATCATAAAGCCAGGTGCCACTAAAACACCTTTTCTCCCACCCTTCCTTCTCTGCTCCAATAAATGCCATTTAGTATCACTGCTCCATTCGGATGAGTATCATGGGCCTTTTCTGAAATTTAGGTTGCGCTTTCTTTTGAAAAATTCAATAGATTTAGCAGCTTCTTGCAGAAATGTAAACCAAACAGCTGATACAGTCCAAAGAGCAGCTGTGAGGGCCTCAGGCCAAGGCACAGCTTTGCACAAGAAATAAAAGATGCTTTAGAAATGTAAAGCAGTGCTGTGTCTGTACAGAGCCCTGGCTCCTCTCACTGCTCATGTCTCTCAGTCAGGCTACTAACCTTCCTTTCCTATTCAGCAACACAGTCAGGAGCATTCATAGAGCAGATAATTATATTTTTTAATGGTAAAGCCAAGTTATTCCCATAGAGAGCGAAATAAAACCTCAACTTCAGAAAAGTAACAGGAAAATATCTTGGGTTTAAGATGTCTACATTTGGTTATACATATATGCAGTTTTCAAAACTTAACAGGCCTCACAGCAAACTCACGACAGTGTTATTCTAGCATCAGAAAAACCTTTAAAATGAAGGTGCAAAAAACTTTGTGAGTTTTCTTTTACAAAGCAGTTAACATCCACAACAAATGTTAATAAACTGTCTCTCAAAACTTGCTATGCCCTATAATTTCTACCTATATCCTTCATTTATCTATAATTGAACTACTTTGAAGATAACATTTTTATTCAGAACAACTGAATAAGATCCCTGCGGGATCTTAATGATCTGAGAGTAAAAGCCGCCTTTCTGACTAAATTTTTACAACCTCTGAACAAATTACTTTCTCTTGGAAAACACTATGTATTTTTCTGGTTTCTATCTTGTGCTTAAAGAACAAAGTTGTGATGAGCAGTTCAAGCTTTTATCTCTCATAAGCACAGTATTAAGTACCTTAAACTAATTTTAAAATGCAATTGCATTAACTTTACAAAGCTAGGTGTTTATCACCATCATCTGTATGCTACTACTACAGCAGACTTTTGATACAAACCTATCACTAAAGCCGATCTTAAAATCCAAATCAACAAATAAGTATCTACTCATTGTGAACTTCAGCAATAAATTTTACTCCAATTAGCTGTTAAAAAAAACCCCAAGACAGGAGATAAAAACCCTTGAAAAGCATTAAGGAGGTTAGATGCATTATATCAAACTGTCTTCACTCACTATTGCCAATAAAGTACCACTGAAAATTCCAATTATTGTGATAACCAAGTACTAACTACAAAAGGAATGATTCATTTCCTCGCTTTTAAACTTATATTTGTTATCAGGACATATATGCACAAATTTACCTGTCAAGAGGTTTCCTTGTGTGCTAACACTTTAGAGGCTGTCTCTATAGTGATTCAGTCTTGACAACACATTACAATTCACATGCATACTATAAGTAAGAGAAGGGGGGGAAGGTAATATCTTTGTTATTTTTGGAGCATGGCCAACTATCACGTTGAGCTAAGACTTTTACTTTGATGTGGTTAACTTACACACGTGCACATACTCACCCCCAATTCAGGATTCAGGCAGGTGGATTTATTTCCCACTACTTCTTTTTATATCCAAGATGGGAAAGCAATACTTTTCAGAAACGAAGAAAAGCTAGTATTTCTCCTGCTGCCTTATTATCCTGCCTCCATCTTATTCCCAAATTACTTTAAGAATTATTAAACAGAGAATATTCACAGAAAAAGCTTAACTTTACTTATAACCTCAAAATCCTGCTATCTTGAGATCATTAGTAAATCTACCCTAAATCTTAAAAGTTTTCATTTCCTCTGTGAAACTTACTACTCCTACTGGCATGTTTTACCCAAACCCTGCACCTCTCCAAACTGAAATCCGTATTTCCAGCTAGCTGACCAGAAGCCCAAGAACAATTACATTAGTAAACAGTTGTCCAAAAACATCAGTCTTTTTACACTGGTGCCTATATTTTCATACTACATGTTCAATCAGTAACTCTTAATTACTGAAACTCCAGTCTACTCCCTCTATAAAACCAAACAACATTTCACAGACTTTGAAAAAAAATGCAGGATATTGACATATAAACACATAAATTATAAAGAAATTTTGGGTTGTTATGCAACATACACAGACAAGTAATTACTCTCCATCAGATTGTTCAGACTCTATCTGAGCTCCTCACCCAACAGCTTCAAGTGGAATATGAGAGTTCAGAAACAGAGTATTTTTAAAAGCAGTCCAAAACTTCATCATCACCATTTTGATCAGCAAGTAACTCACTCATGATGGATATATAGTCTACCACAAACCTTCTTGAAACGTTTTTTAAAACATAAGCATGTTAGAGTCTGAATTCTTCACATTAGAATCTTCACAAATAGTTAAGACTGTTTGCTGTGCTCCTCTGACGTATTTATGGAAGATGTTTGTGAAGTTTCACAAACAAGAGGGAAAAAGATATGTAAACAAACAAAACCAATTTTAAGATAAATCCTCAATCCCTCCACAACCATCAAACAAAAACAAAAACTGATGAAATGAGTAAAATGAAGGTAGTTGTAAAAGCAGGACATCACATGCCTCCCATAGGTAAAGGCGGGCCATTCTACTCTCACCTTTATCACGGTCATAGAGTAAATCTTCTGTTGAGCAAGGACTCCCATCCTGAGATTCAGGAGGGCAAAAGGGAGAGACACATGGTGAATGACTGCTGCAGCTGCTGCTGCGCTCCTGGACAGACGGAGTCTGAGTGTCAATGCTTCGTGTACTACTACTACGATAGTGAGCAGGTAATGGGGCCCTTCGACCATCAGGGATGTCCAAAGGCTGCAAAGAGAAACAAGCAATTCAGGTTACAGAGAAAAGATCAACCTCCTAAGCAATGTCAGCCTATAGCGCTCATAACTGAAGTAATGAGGCAAGGCCTCAAGAACAGCAAACAAGCCTTTTTTGAAAGAAAAAGTTTTACACAAACAAATGGATCTCTCATTATATACTTAGTAATACAATTTTCAATAACGGTCACTGTTATTATGAAAGAAAAACAAGTACCGTGACAGAGATCACAGTTAAAGTAGAAAATGTCAAACACAATGACATACTATTGCCATAACAACCAACTGAATTACTATTATAAATAAAAGCATCCAAGTTTTGCTTGTAAATCATAATTCTCTAGCACACCTCTACGTTCCATCCTTCACTTCCATAGGTGATCTCTGACAAAATGGCAACTAAGCAGATGGCGCACGGGCTTACACAAGGTTCACGAGCTTTATCTTGAACCAAAGCTAGTAAGCACTGCCTGCTCATATCAGCCGAGCTAGCGCTGGCCAGAGCGATCTTGCCTCCCATTCTACAATACGCTGCGTAGACATGTTCACAGTAGTAGACTGGCACGCTCTACTTACTTGTCCTTCCCAGTGGAAAATTAGTTTTATCATAAAGACAGTGCTGCTTTAAATGTAAGAAATCAAACAGGAATTATAGGTTTGCTTAAAAGTGAAGGGGAAAAAATGCCTGCAAGATTTAAATATAATTTTTATCCTCACATCAGTGGGGATTGTATTCAAGCCTTAGAGAACAGCTTAAACGTTCTAGCTACAAAAAAATTAATGCCTTTTTCCTTCTCACTTCCAGTGAACATTTTTATTTTATTGCTTTTCTCCTCCTCATATATTACAAAACTGTAACAGCTTGTTCCAGACCCTAAAATTCAACCCAACAGTCTTCATGAGGACATGAAACCTAGTGGCCGAGTATCACATTCTCCCCTTTTCAGCAATAGTCTATCCAGAAAACCACCACATAGTAGACAAAGAGGGAGACGTAGCAGAGTGTGAAGATCCTTTTCTTCTTATGAGCCCTCCAGTTAATACCATTTCACATTTCAATTAAGAGCAAAGAAACACTATAAAGGGAACGTTACAGTTGCTACATCAAATGCCAAAAAAGTTTGGACACAGCTGCGTGGTCTGTTCCAACAGCTCAGTTCACATTGCATATGCGTTACAACATGACTACGCGTTGCTATTCCCATCACCCCAAACAGGCCATGACTCATTCAATGCACAAGACAGACCTGACGCACTGTATCACTTGTTACACCGACAGAAGAGAGGCAGAAAACAAGACTCAAGCTGTAGAAAGAAAACAGTCTCATAATTAACGTAACCAAGAAAATAACTGCCATGCAGAACAGTGTTTTTATTTCCGTCTCTGCCACAAAAATTCTATGAGATGCCAGGAACCAACCTCTCTCTTTTCTGGATGCCCAGCCTACATAGAATTGATTTGCAAAAGTCTTCAACATTCACAGACGGAGAAGGAGACTATGGGAGCTACACTTCAAACTCCTAAAACGGCATACAGTATCCTGAGTTACCTGAAGAATCACATTATAGAAACCTGATGGATTTGTGTTTCTCCATCCATGAAGTGTAGGTAATATCGTCTTTCTTCTCACACAGGTGTGATAAAAAGAGAACTAAATTTCAGACACTCTCTTATTACATAGAAGCAAAAACCCAGGAACAAATTCAGATTTCTAACTTCAAAGCAAGGTTTAATAGTGAGCATTAGGACACAGATCTAATGAGAAGAAAACAAAAACACTGAACAGCTGCTCATTAGGTGCATATATTACGCTCTACGTTAACAGGTAAAGCAAGGATTCCAGGGAGGGGAAAAAAACAGTAAGTGAACACATAATTAAAGACTTCAGGATAACACAGATGTTCTTCCACACCTGGAGGAACAATGCAGTCTTATGTAGTCAGGAAGTATATCCCAAATCACATATTTCAACCTCCACTGAATTAAAATTTGAGGTACAAAAAGTTATCCATATTTTTAGACATGCCACTAAATATACACACAAGTAGAAAAAGCTAAATATTTATCACTCTTCCCAAGTGAAATAACTTTTAAGGCATAGAAAATGCCAGCAAATAGTTCAGATCACTGTGCTTCTGTATTTATCTTTCCCTTAATATTGAATCCAAGTTTTGACAAATGCAAAAAACTTCATGAAAATATCAACTAAAAGTACTCTGCTTTTTTAGAACTTTATGTATTAAACATGATCAACATAAAAAATACTTTAGAAGCTACTTTCCGTGAGTCATGCCTAAACTATTCTAAAAACTGAAGTCCTTGCAACCTTTGAACATAAGAAAAAGGGTAACTAATTTGGTACAGCTGCTATTAGTTTTCATAACACTCAATGCATGGAAAACGACTAGAAATTACTGCATTCTACATACTGGTGGTTTGTTTGTGTGGGTTTTTTTGCAAGAGTGTCCAGTCACGTACTAACCTTATGCCAAATGCATTCTGACAGGACACCTGCCAATCCCTGTAGGAGACTGTGTTCTTGGACATAGTTACATACTACCCCCATCTCCCTGCAAAGGTATGGAAGTGCTCAATTTGACAACAGCATGCATTTCTCAATACGCTGTTAAAATTCACTTTGTTTTCAGTATCGCTCTTTTCGCTGGAAAAAAACAAGAACGCCCTGTTTAGTAGCAACAGAAATGCTACTAAGATATACCAATGGGAGCCTTAAAAATAATCTGTTCTTCCTAAGCTTTACGTCTGTCTGGGAGGCAAATTCTTGAGAGCAAAGCATTCGATGATTTCATTTAAAAACAGTTCTCTAGACTAGAAGACAAAGGCAGATGTAGTAAAGTGCTTCTTCCATCTAGCATCAATGAAGTCACCAATGCATTAGATAAGGTGCAAGTGCAAAAAAAACCATAATGTATCCTGGGAAGGAGCACTTGGGGAAAAAAAAAAAAAAAAGGCTTTTCAGATGAAGGATATGAAGATGTAAGTCATGATCCTCTGCATCTCTGCAAATTAGAAAAACTGTCCTTTTATTACAGGATTAAGTTTTCTGATAGGTACATAAAACCTCCTTGCTATCTACTTCCAGATGCATTAGAAATCAAACAAGAAACTCATTAATCATTTTACTTAAGTGTGTGATAGTCCACCAAAATGACTTCATTTCTAATTACTTATGTACATTTGAAAGACAGTTCCCTTAATACTTTTTTTCCTAATAGGAGACCTATGAGCGTGTCCCTGCCCAGCTGCGGGGCACTTTCCATTATTTTTGCAGTGTAGTCTGTAAGAGGCAACCTCTTACCCGCCACTCCCTACAATAACTTCATCATCTTGGTGTACCAAAGTCTCCAACATTTGTGTTGTGGAGTCACAACAGGACAAAGCACAAAAGCCCGTCACAACTTCACAAAAAGCTGATTCCTTACAAGTTATGGTGGGAACAGAGGCACACTATCTTAATTTCCTGGAAAGTTAAGTCAACGAGTTATAAAAAAGGAAGAAAAATGTATCTAGGATCTTTGAATACACACATTAGAAAATTAATTAAAGTTTATTAATAAATCTGAGGAGAAAGAGGCGATTAAGAAGTGACTCAACGAAGCCAACTTTAACTTGGTTTTATGAAAGAAAAAAGAGAACACCTTCAGCTAGCTAAGCAAGATGAATGATCTGAAAAAATACACACATACACTGCTGAACTGAAAAGAATGAAATATTTGGAATGTTTTAACCACTTACAATGCAATACCTCTAAACTTTATGGTCAATTAGATTATTAAACAGTAATGACATAGTAACATTACTGTACCATCAACTACCTTTGTGAAACAAAAATAACAAGGCAAATGTCTACAATAATTATTTTTACTTTTATAAGTAATTGTACTTCTAGAAGTACAATTTCTATTATCATGAAAATATTATCAAAAAAAGCCAATGAAGAGCGTTTCAAAGAACTAACAGAACTAAGTCAGCATGAGATAAGACAGAAGACATATTCCAAAACAATTTATACATTTTTTAAGAAGTAGGATTACAAAAATTCGAGTGTGCAAGAGGGAAAAAAGAAAGTATGTAACATCATACCCTAAAAAAACCTAAAAAACAAGTCTAAAAAGTAAATTAAATTGATTTATGTATCTGAAGACTAAGCAATGAAGTGTGAAACTGGGAGGAAAGTTTCACTGGTTACCCATTTTAACTGGGACCTAAATTTAAAAAGTAATTCAAGTAACATCCATAAAATTATCCATAAAACTGCCTTAACCTTAAGCTTATTTTTGTCCTATATATGACCTAGTCTGATTTCAATATATGAACCAAGATACAGTTTGTTAAAAAAAATAAAAACCACAAGTTTATACTGAAGAGATGAGACACTAGTAGAAAAAAATTCAAGAACACTAGACTAAAATTTTAAAAGTTAACAGAACTAAAATGCATTTTATTTTGCTTGGGACAGCCCAAACGTGGTTATCAAAATGAAATGGATGAAATCAGAAAGCTACTAATGTAGTACCTAAATTTGGGAAAAAATAAAAATGAAAAATTGGGTAGTGAGCTGCACCTAAAATAAAGGTAATATGCCTTTCTCAGTGTTTTTAGCTGGTTGTATGTTACTCCCTAAATGCTTCCTGGCAAGTACACATTCACAATAGGGCACAAAGTGTTTTATGCAGCTGGATAGATCGACTTATATGAAAATTAAGGTTTGAACATGAAGTAAACATGGAAACAGGTTAAGAGAAATGAGCTGGAAATCTAGATGGCACACCAATCTTACAAGCAAGTCTACAGAATAATTTATCCTTCACACATCACCCAAAGCAACCAAATACTTTTGATTGCTATTTTAAAACACTTTCTAAAAATACATAAAGTTACAGCTAGAAAGAATGGCAGAAAATTGAAAGAAAAACAAATTGTTTCACTAGCAGTGAAACTAACGAAGTTTGGTTTCCTACAGTTTATCTTTTGTTCAGTAATTCCTAACCTTTAACCCAGCTGCCCCAACTCCCCCAGGCTAAAAAGCAAGATTGTTGTATTAGGAGAAAGTTCACCAGCAGTAAGACTGAGTAAATGACTCTTATTATGATCTTCCATAAGTAAGATATGAGATCTAGTAAGCTCAAAGACAGTGCTAGGAGTCCCACTATAGGTCTCAAGAGACCAGACTTTACAGAAATTAACAGTTCCACAGCTGCCCGTAAAGATGGACTTGACTTCAAGGGCAATGTCTAACTTAAGACTCTCTTTTGTGTCTGAAGACTCTCTCCCCAGCTGGATGTTTGGAGGAAGGGTTCACTACTGCCTTGGTTGCATAAACTGCTGAGCACCTCTGGCCCCAATCCAACAATGCACTTAAGTATGTGCTTAACTGTTTTGCTGGATCAGAGCCAGTACATTCAGTAACTTACGCAGACTGAGTTCTGCATCCCAAGTAATAAGCTGTTAAAGCCCAAGGACAACATTTATGAAGATGATTTGTCTGATAAATAAATGAAATGTCCTCTAACCATAGGAGATTAAAACCCTAGCCATAGCAAGATCACTGGTGGCACTATAATACATGCCTTTTTATGTTCTCTTTGGAGATGATGCAACAAGGTTTCTGTTTCAGTTTGCGTGTTTGTTTTTTTCTTTTTTCCCTGTTACAACACACCCCTACTTCTAAAGGGATGAGACAGCCTTAGGAAAGCAAACTTATCAGAAAACATCTACTACTACAGTATTTCATTCTTAAGACTGCTTTGTCCACACAACTAAGTCTCTGGAGAAGCCAAGATTATTCCAAAGCTTTTTAGGTTTACTAACGAAATGAAGAACTACAAATACCAGGTTTTGGAATCTTAAACCTCTGATTAAAGTTTTATTAGCCTGACTTGTACACTGAATTGCTATTACATGACCATTCACAAGAACAGAACCTATGTCTTAGAGAAGATTAGAAAAAACAGCAGAGTAGTTTATCCCACAGCAGAAAAATTTCATTGGGTATTTAGGAAACAGTGGCTGTAAACCAAGTATTTCACATTTTAAGCGTCATCTAAGCAGTCCAGTGCTCCTCAATGACAATTCCAATACTCCAGTTCCCCCACATAAACAAAGCTGCCCCGTTCAGCATTTCCCATACGGAGATCTCCCATGACAGATCACAGTGGTTTCATGGAGCTAAAATGAGTCACATTTGGTCTACGGAAGAAAAGCATTAAAACCAAAAAGCAGAGCACGGCACAGGAAACTTAAGTCTTGCCTAAGAAAAAGAATGCAAAATGGAGCAAATAAATTAATCTCCTCTAACCTCTAATTACTTACTACTGTAGCCTGAAGTATCTAAACTTTCAAGTTCTCAACAGAAAGGGCATTCTAAACAAAGTATGTTTAGCCAGAAGCCCTTTGAAAAAAACAAACAAAACCCCAAAAAACAACCACTACCCTAAAACACTTAAATAAAATTTTCAAACAAACAGATCTTTGAAGAAAACCATTTGTAATTTCAGCCACATGGAGGGTTTGTCACAGGGTTTCCCATGTGTTTATAGATTACGAAGAAAAAACAACCATAAACACATTAATATAAGCTTACCTTGGATACTTCTTCTTTTCCACTGTTTTCCTTAATGAATACTTTTTCCAGTTCGGGGCTTATTCCTTCTACGTTACACGGCACACGTGAAACAGTTGATTTTGGCACTGAAATGTTTGACAGTGGCATAGGGACTGATCTGGAAATAGAAGCCTAGAAAGTAGAGAGCAACATGATTTGAAGTTGGAAAATGGAATAAAGACAAAAGTTGGAAACCAGTACTAGAAAAACTAAAAAGTAAGAAGCTGTGTATTAATTTTGTCATCTAGAAGACCATCTTTACTTGTCAAATTTAAATAAAAAGAAATGCTTGCATAAATCAAAAGCCACTAGAATCACCTCTACTTAACTCAAAGAAGTGTTCTATAATAGAATAGAACTATTCTATAGTAGAATAAAAACATTCTACTACTTCACTTATCAGTAGTAAGTAGGCAGGTACATGTACGTTCCAGATGTATAGGTTATGGAATACGTAGTAGGAGGGTGGGGAGCATGCAGGGTGCTGATGCTGATGGTTTAACTGGGATCCAAAAGGCATTTCCCAACATTCCTAAAGCTTAACCACTCAACTGAAATATTCACTTAATGCACTTTTATTGTCTTTGGTTGGCTTTATTGACTGAAAAATAAAGCGTTCATTCTGAACTTTTAATTTCATTAGCTTATAGCTTTTCAGAACTTTATGTCAAAGGTCTTAAAATAAATCATTTGGAGTTTAAGAATCAAGTATGTAAATAAATACAAGTATTGTTTTCAGAAAAATCTGTTGGAGTGGAGCTCTGTTACCAACAGGAACCATCCACAAGAGTGCACATGCGTCTTGTGCAGTCAACCTCCAAAGCTTTACCTTGGCAGCGTCTACACAGCATAGATGCACCTACGCTGACAGCCATGAACAGAGTTCACTTCCCAGCGTACGTTCTCCTCTTGTTAACAGAATCACAGGATGCTTAAGACAAAATTTAAACTTGTTTTTTTTGAGTTCTTGCCAAATGAACTTTGCACAATGTGCAGCCCCAAGGGGGCTTGTCACTTGCGTGGAGGCATTCTCTGACTCTGACAAAACACGCTGCCTGCAGGATGGCTTCCCACAATGATGCCAGAACTGAAAACTCCACCGGCCTCATCAGAGAACACCTCCTTGAGAAATTAAAATGTTGCATGAGCCATGACAAAGTGAGCTCCAGGTACTAAATAAGGGACCTTCAAAGCATATGTCTTAGGTGGACTACAGCCTGTGTCAAAGACTTTTTACTGTGTCTATAACGAGTGGCACAGATATCTGCAACAGCTTACTTTGAGACGGAAAGCAAAACCCTTTTCTATAACAAAATGTAGTGGGATCCTTTGTTAGAGAAGCATAAAAGTTTCAGGAAGAATGTGTCTTCATCACAAGATTAGTTTTTAACCATGAGTTTTTATGCAAACAGAAGAAGGAACACAAAGGCTCAGCCATCACGGCTCAACCTCTTCTTTCTAAAACGCTAGCTGTTTAAAAACGCAGTCAGGAAATACAACAACAGAAGCAACATTTCGGGAGTTCAAATAGTGGCCTATTAGTAACATGGGGTCCAAGTTAAGCATCCACTGTAGGTGAAATTTAATCAGGACCGAAATGTCTGCACTGTCAAATGAGACAAGATTAACTGCTTTCTACAAGTGGCTTAAGGTTCACAAAGTCATTCGCTGAACCTTGCCTGTGCTTTGGAACTCCTAATTGGGTTTCAATTGCGCTGTCAGTTTGTAATGGCTCGAACAGACACTGCATGGGGCATCCTCCATTGCACCCAGCTGAGAATGGTTTGTGGTCAGGTAATTTGGCCAGGTAATTGTCCAAAGCTATTCTTCATGTGTGTTAGCATCTTTATAATAGGACAAATATAGATATACTCAGAGCACAGGCAAATTTTTATAACTTTGTGAAACATGAAAATGACCTGAAAACAAAAATTGCCTTAGCCAGACTAGTGTTAAAATGATGAGCTGTAAAATTTGCCTAAACTCACACATCACTTTGAAATAAAAGGTAAGCAGTAAGATAACAGAAAACAGAAGATGTCAGACTAGGAGCCTGAGCTTAACCTCTCAGATATCAAATGGATATCAAATCCATAGACTGGTGGATGGAGATAAGTACTGTCATCACAATGCCCATTGATATAGAACGTAAGAACAGTCATCAACATAATACAGACATATGATTTTGCATCCTAAAGATTATGTCTGATTGAGGTTTTACAATAACTCATAGTGTCTGGAACAAGCACAGGCTGGTGAGGACAGCAATTTTTCCATTTAATGTAATGGAAACGCTCAAAATATATGGTAACAATTGTCCTGTAACATAGCGACTGCAACCACAAACTCTCATGCTATAAGACAGAATCCTGTATTGACAATGATTCTGGACTAGCATACCAATCAACAGGTATGTCCTAGACAAAACCATGAAGAAAAAGTCTTTTATCCTGTAGTGTGAGAGGTCCTCTAGTCACCACGGATGGGGTACTGTGGCAAGCATCATCTTGATTTGAGTTTAAATTCAAGGTGAATTATCATTTTCTTTTTAGAAAGTAAACACCACAATACTGTTTCCCTTGATGTCATGTGGAAATTGCCTCTCTGGCCAGGAACTGACCAATAAGCAAAGTATCAGAAAGATTCCTAAAATGGAAGAAGGAAATGAGATTTTTCTGGAATCTCTGGTGATACAATGTTGCTGTCTTTTACTGATGAATACACAGTAAGGTGAATTACACATCTGTTTGTAACAAGCCAGTTAGTGTTCTGCTTGCTGCTCAAAGACTGATCAATTGTTGGGCTGACAATCCAGACTCCTTATCCTTGGTCCTTTCTTTTTCTTTATTTTCTACTTTTATTTTTTTTAACCAGCTCAGATGAAATTGGGCTGTGAAACTGACAAGCAAATACCTTCCAGAGAAGCAGAGACTTTTGAAAGTGCACCATACAAATTAGTCTTGGAAGCAAGTATGTATTCCTGGAAACGCAGTCTTATCTGGCCATGCTCAGAATTTCTCCAGCATCTTAATGTGTTTTAGCTGCTATCCTGATGCAACCCTTCTTTGTTTTATTATATGATGACTATCAGACAAATTGCAGTGAAGATGCAACAGTATCAGGTTGTTAAGCATTTCAGTATACCACATAAGAAAACAAACAGAAGAAAGATGGGAAGAAACAGCAGGCTATTCGCCAAACCCTGATAAGGTAGGAGGCTGTTAATACGAGTAGCTATCTACTTACCTGAGTCTGACTGATTGCTATATGGTTGCCATGGAGAGGTGACTGACGTTCTTTCTCTTTACTGTGACGACTACTCTGCTTACTGCGCTGAAGCTGCTGCCTCAGTTTGGCAATCTGCTGGAAAGAAGTTCAGGTGAAGCGATAATGAGTTATCAAAAGGCAAACTGCTCAAATCTTCCCATATAAACCGAATCACATACATCCGAAGTCCTTTTTCAAGGATTTTACAAGCATACGGGACTGCCTTCCCTTGAAGCATGAGCATTAAGGTTTCTTTCTGCTTATTAGCTTCTTTCTCGAAAGTATCCGCCCTATTTGCCAACCTGAATATGACAGCAGGCTCAGTTTAATTACTAAACTTTCTCATTTACAAACAAGCAGCTGTAATAACTGATGCAAACAAAAGTAGTCATAATGACAGTTTGTAGCCATTTCTGGCCTATAACTGGTTTAAACTGGAGACTATGAAGCCTACAGTTTAATTGGTTTGATCTTAAACCGAACCAAAGTTTTCCAATGATAATTCATCATAAAAGCAAAGACCCTTCACAAACAACTGGCAATCAATATGCATTGCTCATCTTGGAGAACTTATTTAATACATCTAATAGCATTTCCCTGCAGGCTAAATTATCACAGATTCCTTCAGGCAGACAGAATTATCTTTTCTGCTGTCTGCTGCAAAGATGTCTAATCAAAAGTTACATATTTTAAAGGTCAAACGCAACTAAAGCCATTATCCATTTGACTTGCTCCTTAACAGAAACCAAAGAATTTCATTTGGGGATTCCTCCACTTATTTACTCCTCCCGGATAATTTCTACATGAGAGAGAGTATTTATCTCTACAAGCATTGTCTCAGAAGTTTAGACTATGTGCAAATTCACACAACAGGTACAGACACTTCATTAAGACTGGGTAATTTTTTCCTTTGGGTTCAAGTCCCACTGTTGCTCATGCTCAGTACACTGGCATATAAGGCGAAGTATGCATGGCCCCATTTAATTTTTAACTCAGCTAGACATACAATTTTTAAAAACCTGAAGGGCAAGTAAGGAGAATCGAATGCACATGGAATTCACATTTCAAAGAACTTCATCAGATGGAAAGCAACCTCTCTTTCTGAGTGACAGCTTACAAGTACACACACTCTGTGGTTAACTCCAAGTAGTTAAATATATCACTTGTGCTCTTGCAAAGCAACCCTGTGGTACAGAATCACTTCACATCACTCTTCACAGTGTCAGAGACAACGGTGCTTGGTGAAGAGGTTTGGATGGAGTTTTGCTCCAGGCTGTGGACTTTTCTTTGTGACGTTTCTGGTATCACTCACAAAAGAAGGATCAACCTTTAAGGCTTCGTATCAAGTCTTACCACAGCTCGTTACCCATATTCAGAGAACTGCTACTCAGAAATGTCTGAATACTTTGATCTTTCAACAACAAGACAAACAGTTCAGATTTCTGAAACGGTCTGTGTGCAGAATACATCAAGGAAGACACCGCCCTAATACGACTGAGTTTCTAACACAGACGAGCTAGATTTAGAGAACTGTGAGACTAATCTCTTCATGAAAGGTGCAACTCAGGCACCATGTTGGAAGAAACTCTAAAAGAGTCTGAAGAGATACTTCATCTCTGGAGAAAAAAAAAAAAAAAAAAAAAAAGAAATTGTCCAGAACTTCCCCATCCTCCCTTTGGGAGTAGTGGCAAGCAGGTAAGCAGTCTGGTAAGTATAAACACATTTACAAAGATTTATGTCTTACATCAGAATGTTGGAGAATGGGGAGAACAGGGAAATAACCTTCACCTTTCCCTTTAAAAACATAAAAACAGAAGATAAAAACAACGCCCAGATCAGAAGATAGCTGTGGACTGAGATGGCTGACTACAAGAATAATCAGAAAGCAGGGAGCGTGATGTACTCTCATGTGACTATATGGGAGGGGAACACAATGCCTATATCTGTGCACATTTCAAAAAAATTAAGAGTTTTCAGCCTTTCCTCTTCCACTGACTGTTCCGTACAATATTGTTGATGTATCTTGACACACTTCTCTTGACATACTTTAAGATTATTTATTAAAAAAAAAAAAAAGCCAACAAGAAAACCCAAGAAAACACAAAGATCAGTACATCATAAGAGTAATAAACCTATATCAGGTTATTCAGGACACAAACTTGCAGTTCAGCCTTGATGTTTTACTGTCATACAGCCGACTATAAGATGCCCATCAAAGATTATTAAACGAATAAGAAGTTAGGAAACAACTCTATAAATATATTTTTTGCTTGCTGAATGTTTTTACAGCTAGAAGTGTACTTGAAATAAACATGAATCTTGTCTATAACACTTGTAATATGCATGCAGTAATATAACTAATGGCACAAACCTGAGAAATAAGCAAATTAGGTTGGTTCTTTACAACACTGGAATAATCTGAGTATCCTGATCATTTTTCATTTGAAGAGACCTAGATGCAGACTATAATACACAGGAACATTTCACATCTCACCATTCCTGTCCAAATGCTCATTAATAATAACCAGCTAATAGGCTGTATTTCTACAAATCAGGCTACACAACATAGTAACTTCCTATTGCTGAATGAGCCAAACTCCTTATTAATGAGAGTGAGCTCTAACTCTTTCATGAACCACTTGTTAATAAATAAGTTAAACAGTAGGTCAAAGAGTAAAACAGGCATTAGAAATTCACCCTAAACCTTTGAATACAATCTTTCGATTGGTATATGAAAGCACATAAAAAATGTAAGCTCTCATATTCAATTCTCTTTTATTCCAAAGTCCTTTTCAAGTACTCTGTTAGAGCAAAAGGGACATTCCAGTGGGGGGTTGCTGGTGTCAGTGTAACGGATACAGCATAAAGAGGTGCTTAAGGGAAGTGAAAAATCAGCTGTCTGAAATATGTCTTTAAAAACCTATACAAAGGGAAAACTATTTATTTTAAGTCCAGAGGTTTTCCAGTTCTGGGTAAAATCCAGTTCAGGGTAAGCTGTAACTAAAACTGTCCCTATTCAACTTCAACAGAATTTCAAACTAACTGTTCAGGTTAAAAGGGGAAAAAATACCAGTGGTTCAAACCACTACTTGGTTTGTGTCCAGTACAAAGACTCTGATAGCAATCTTTATCTCCCAGTCAAGATGTGTATCTATTAACATAACATTATAGCAGTCTGGCATTAACTTACAACAAGTTATATTCAAGACTTCATAAAAAAAAAAAAGCAGTAGCTCCCTTCAGAATAAAATAAAATAAAAAAAAGTAAATCTTGCTAGGAGGTGACAAAAAAGGTACACTCTATCATTACAAAGTTCATATTGAGAGCTGAGGAGTTGTAAATTTTAATAGGCCCACTACAAGAAAGCAAGCAAGCATTGCCCATTTCACTGCTAGACAGATTCAATTCTGACACCCACCTCTTTCAATTCAAGGGCAAAATAATTTTTAACTATCAAAGTGAATTATTTTTTTTTATGTGCTAATAGAGAATTCATTTGCCTGTTTTGGATCTTAAGTTTATACACTGATTTTTAGGTATTTTAAATGTAAATCTTTTTAGAAGAGCTCCCAGTTGTTTTAAATAAATGCATTTTATTGTAATAGTTCTTATACTAACCAAGTAAAAAAACCCCAATTTCTTAAACTTAAAAGCACATTCCGTCTTCTTTTATCAAAACCAATTAAAACAATGCATACAAGTATTTGGCTAGTTTACAGTATCAACATAATGAAAAATACATGCTAGAGATCATTCCATTAATTGTTGGAACAAGAAAACATGAATCCAGACTGCTAAGACAAGCCTAGGAAACTGTAAACAGCGACCTACTAGTTTACTGTCAAAAGCTATGGGAAGCAATTCAAACTGCTGAGCAGAACTACTGTTACCTGTGTTACTCATAACAAATGCAGTTGCCCAGGAGAGGTGATACTTTTATTTCCATTACTTAAGCTCTTGCTTTCAGCTGCCTATAGCTTTGTCAAATCTTCTCTGAAGTCTACCATGCAACATTCAGCTCTCCTACCCCCTTCCCATCAGGGATTTCAGTATAAGTATTAGAGTTGTTTTAAGAATGAGATTAAAATTAAAGGAGGATGCAAATCATTTTACCATTTTATGTGCTAAAATGCATTATTGTAGCTTTTTACCTGGGAAGCTCTGTTGCCCAATGCTTTGGAAGAAAAAGCCAAACATTTGTCTGGGGGTCCTTTATACTGGGCATATTCCCTCCATTCCCTTGGAAAAATCTTTACATTTGGCAAAGCTTTAGCAAAAATTTCAGTTTGCACACGTTCAAGAAAGATGTTTGTAACTGGCCACTACATTTGCTAGTAATTCTGTCTCTAGTGGGCTTTACAGTTTGAATAGAACTGCCCCAGAGAGTTTCTCCTTCCAGAAACTGCAGGTTACTGTGGCACAAAGAACTTGAGTGCACAGATACTGTTGGTATTCAACAAACTCTTAACACCCACCACACAGGCATTAAGTAGCCAGGCAGAGAAGCTGGAACCAGGACTTACAAGTGAGGGAAAGGAAAAAGAAAGGGATAAAATAGGAGCCAAACAACGGAGAGACAGAACAGACAGGGAACTAGAAGGTAACTGAGTAACAGCTCAAGTAAGGGAAGACAGATGAGAACTGGCTGGATAACGCATGGAGAATGACACTGGGACCATGAACCCGGAAAAGGCACGAAATCTGGTTTGAGAAGCTGGAGCAAGGAAAACAAAGGAAGGGAAAGAACTTTGAGCTGGAAAAGCCCAAGGCAGGTTTTATGGTGAACAACCATTGCAAAATTGGATAGAAACAATTCCCTTCCCCACACTCCATTTTTTCCATTACTGTGGTCTATCGTAAAGGAACCATGAAACCCACTGGCCACGTTTCTTATCTTTCTCTTGTGGTCAGTCCATAAAGAGGATGGCATCCTAGCACAATGGACCACTGTTATCAAATGGCAGAGACTTGCTTACATGCTGAAGGCTTCGCTATCGCTGATGCTCACAGCCCTGTGGTGAAGAAAAGCTGCTTGTTGCAGAACTTGATAGGGAATTGCCAGAAGATGAAGGATGGTCTCTCAGTAAAAGCAAGTGTTATCCTGGAAATACAGATGCTATTCCTGCCCTGCTATAGTTCCTTTGTGCTTGTAGGTAATGTTTAAGCCAAAACTTTTCAGACACAAAACTCCTTTTGCACTGATTTCTGGGCACTTATCTGTGATTCTGAGTGCTTCACAGCTGCTGATGAAGTCACCCAGGCAGCTGAAGGCCCGTGTACTAATAAATCAGCTATGATGAGTTTCATAACAGGTACTCAATGAGATGGGAACAGACAACCCTCTTTGGATTGACCTCGCTTTGGCCCAGGTCCTCATCTTTAAAAATGAGGCTATTGCCACCACTGGAACACAAGATTATTCCATATTTGTCAAAACTGATTTTAAAATTCAAGTACTTAAACTTACATCACTCCTTTTGACAACTATTTTTGCTATCAATGGCTGTTCGGAAGAGGACTATACATTGCCAGTAACATCATCTCCTCAGACAACGTATACATTTCTTCTAATTTTTGAATGTCCTATTAAACAGGGAGTCAGGATAGAGGATGCAAAAGGCCCAGATTATCAGGGAAAAGTCCAACCCTATAAGAATATGCTGCAAGATTAATTTCGTAAAAAGAAAGGTGCTGCTCTTGAAAAGAGGCTGCACCCTTCCTGACAGGGCCACACGCTGAGTGCAGGTCAGCTATTAAGTACTGGACAGAAGACGGGAGACTCTCTTTTGGGAGAGATGAGGGGCCATGGGTACAAGTCACTCCTGGGGAGATTCTGATTGGACACAAGAGGAAATTTTTTCACAATAAGATCAATCAGCCACTGGAATAATCTCCCCAAAGAAGCGGTGGATTCCCCATCATTGGACGCTTTCAAGATTCAGGTGGACAGGGTGCTGGGCCATCTTGTCTAGATCGTGCTTTTGCCAAGAAAGGTGGGACCAGATGATCCTTGAGGTCCTTTCCAACCTGGTATTTTATGATTCTACGAACTCTGGACAGAATGGAGTTTACTGGGACAAATGCTGAAATATTGTAATTTCAGCTGAGCTGGAGACAATTTTACTGTATCTAATTTCTCATGATGCAAATTCACTTAGCTTTTGGTGGGTTCTTTCTAGTTGCAACTGTAGTCTTCAGCAAAATACATATGATTAAAGAGCATTTCAAGCAATCTTATCATTACTGTATCAACACTTACTCTCCTTTTTCATTTGAGAAAGTGATGTCCTCTCTACCTCCACTCTTAAACTTGAATGAAATTTCTAAGCAAGAATACATTAACATACCAACTTTCACTTTGCCTCTTGCAGGAGAGCAGCGTTAAAGGACAGAAAGCTAACTAAGGTAACTCTGAACAGAAAAATTCATAAACAACAACAAGCTGGTTCCTCAGCACTCATTCTGACCAAGTCTTCAGAGCCAACACTGTGGAGTAGGAAGGGAGGAAATCCTACAGCCATAAAATAACAACCACTCTTGAAGTAACTCCTACATTGGAGGTAAAACCTGTTTCAAAAGCAACAGAAGCGGGAAAAGGGTGCAGTTTCCTGGACTCCAGATAGCGATTAAAAAAAGTCTTGGACATACCAAAACTTAAAAGGCTCCACTGTGCAAAACTTCTCACCTCTTTTAGTTGATCAGCACTTCCCCATGATGCTGAGCGCTGATGGGATCTCTTTTCTGCTCCTTCTTCAGCCCAACAGCTAGGTGTCTAGAGGGATAAAAACAGAAAATACACTCCTGAATTCTCCAGGTAAGAAAAACTTTTGGCACAAATTATTGCTTTACTCCTTCTGCAGTGTCAGAGTTCTGGCACTATACATGAAGAACAAATGTCAGAATCCAATATGCAGCAGGTAATACTCTCAAATACATAAAAACAAAACAAAACAAAAAAAATCAAGAAAACTAAGGCTTTGTAAACTTGCATTTACAAAAGGATGAGGACAATGCACATTACTGAAGAAGGAATCAGAGACCTGACAATCACAAAAAAAAACCCTTACCTGGCTACTCCCATCTTCGCTTTGCCATCCAATTCTAGTTTTCACTCAGCGGACAGTTTAGAAAACCACAAGATTTAAAAAAATATACCAGCAAATTCAGAGAACAAAAGCCAGGATTCATGTCTCCCACCTGTCTTCCTTAATCACTGGGCCATATAATCAAGTCCTTCTTGCTAACTCTGACTTGATATACCTTTTATTATTTTTGGCACCGGCCTACATGAGCAGAACAGTGAAAAGCAGGCCTTTTCCAGTCTTCTCTGCAAGCCCAGAAGTTTGGGGACTGTCCTTGCATGTAGGAGTTATAAAGTTAAACCCCAAAGATTGAGAATCGTCTGGAAGCCAGACCTCCCAATTCCTGTGCTTCATCACCATAAGACTATTATGAAAATCGAGGGTATCCACCAGCATTTCTGAACAACCGAGTCACCAGCAGTCAGAGGAGCGATGGGGACATCTAAAATCCGGGAGAGTTTGGGGTATGAACCATATAAAAGTCAGAGCTATAGGCAGACACATATATTTGTGAAAAGAAAAAAAAAAAAAAGTGGTTTTTTTTTTCAATAATTCCTACTAGTATTCACTGAATCCTTCACGCTAAGGCCGCAAGAAATAAACCAATAGCACTGAAAACAATAAGAATTTGCAGCGAGGTTTTTCATGGAGGGGACCGGTGCTGATACTTCTCCAAGGGAGACAGGAGCCCAGCCCTGCAGGACAGGTAGGATCTGGGATCCACCTCCCTGAGGGACTTCCTTCTCGTGAACAGGAACCCTGTTCCTCCACAGCGTTCCTTACTCTTGCTTCCTCTCTCGGGTCTAGAAACTCCTGTAGAGCCCACACACGTAGCAGGCACTGTTCTCCTCAGCATGGAGGCCAGGCATGGCCTTGCAGAACACCACAAAACCAACGTCTGCAGCTCCTTGCCCTCCCTGCCCTGCAAAGAGAGGTGGACGCACCTGCGGGGCCAGGCCACTCCAGCCGAGCAGCCAGGCCAGGCCTGCTACCATTAAGCCCTGAACCGCAGTTTCAGACCACAGGCTATACCTTTATAGCTACAGTATTATATGGCCTACATGCCGGGCACCTAACCCCCAAATGCTAATATTTAATTGTGCCAAGTCACTTTGTGTGCACAGGCCTACGTCTCCCGCTTCTGTTTTCTGCCAGCCTCGCACTTTCCATGTTTTTGGTGGGTTTTTGTCTCCGTTATTTTTACGCCACCAGGAATACTTCCACCAAAGGCCCAGCAAGCTGTGTGGGCGATGAGAAAGCAAAATGGAAAAAATCAGTAACAAGGTTTTTGCTGCATGTTCCCAGGAAAGAAAAAACAAGTCTTTATAAAAGTTAGGGTTCTGTGTATTTATTATACGACATTCTGTGTGTGGGTCTGGGGAAGAAGCCAGAAGATAATATGGTTATGGAAAAAAAAAGTTATCAAGAGTAAAGATTTAAACCAGCTATTTAAAACTATGAGGGGAACATGGGAGTCCCTCAGCCAGGCAACCCACGACTCTCGTTGCCCAAAACAGAGCCTCTGTCACAGGCTACCCGTGTGTGCGTTCCTTCGCTCTGCATTGCAGTGGAGCCAAGTTCCAAATAACTACCTGTTCTTTTAGACTGGGTACTTACCACCTCCCTAAAATTTGTGTGAAAGACACTGTATTGGTTTTAAGTACTGAAGTGGCTTACAGATTTCCAAAGAACTAGAGAAAATGGGGGGGGGAATTTGCTCCTTTTTCAAAATCATGGGCTTTCACACTATATTACAATTTACTTTCCAATTGAAATTACTCTTTTCTTAAAGATTTTACTATATCCCAAGTGTAGCTGGAACCATAGCCTCATACAAAACCAGAAAACATCAGTGCAAAGGGAATTCTTTGAAAATTTATCTTCCAAAGAGCATATTCTGAATATAACACTACTCTAGTTTGGGGAACAACACCAGGATGAAGTAGAAAAAGGTATTTCAGGTGCTTAAAGATTTTCCTGTAGTGCAGGAGGGTGTACCAGGGATCACTACAAGCTCATAGCCTTTCAACTACAGCTTAATAAACAAAATCAAAAAGACATCAGGTTAAAAAACAAAAAACCTCACCCATTATGTAGAAAACAAGAGCTTGCCTGAACTTTTTAATAAGCACAGATATTGATCTAGATAGCAAGAACAAAAACAAACCGATAGCAACACCCTGAAGAACTTCATCAACACTGTTAACTATTAGCAGAGAGGTGGGAATCCTTATATTGCAGTTGACTTAATCAGAAATCAAAAATAACAAATATAAAACATCCATTCACTTAATACTAAATTATGTACTTTCTCAAATATGCTTTGACACTCTTTTCCACACAAATACTATCTCCCTTGAGACAAGATTTATACAGTTGCTTTCAATCTATGGTTAATTGAGTCAAGTCACCACCTTTCAAAATATACATACACACATCAGTGTACAGGGGGCAGACTATTTGTGTCCCTCAATTTGATTTGCACTATTAAATTACAAATACTATATGATGCTTCTAGCACAGTACTGAAGTCAGGCAATCTTATGTGTTATTTATATTCATATGGAAAAAAGAAAAAAGGTTAAAAAATAACACAACATAAGCAGTTACTAGAATATTATAGGAAGCCAATCTTCTTTAAACCCTAGAAATTGCTGCTTATAATATATTGTAACCCACGTTATATGAAGAAGAGTTTTGGGTTTGTAACACAAAATTCAAGCAAATTCAAGCAAAAGCCTTTTTTTAAAAAAAAACAAAACAAAACAAAAAACACCAAACAACCCCACACTTGTTATATTCAAACAAAAATTCTGCTTTTGTAAGTTTAGCTCATGTATGAGCAAGTCATATCTCATTTGAATGTTGTAAATTACATCACAAGTAAGATGGGGGTGTACAGCACCCTTGATATGCCACATTTCATGAAAATTGTTTTCCCATCTTTATTTACAACTTCTACAAAACAGGCGTATTCGTGGAAGCCTTCATTTGAAGCTGCAAGCGTACTGCAATGTGTTAAACATATTAAAAAAAATGACGACTGTAAAAAAGTAACTCAAAACTGTATTTGAAGAAAAATTTCTGAATCATAATAAATAAAACCAAAGTCGCTGCTCCTCAAGCCAGAAACACAGTAAGAAAGGTCATAGCCACTATCTGTAAAACTGGTAATATTTCAGAGCTGAAACAAATTTACGGTATCATTTAAGTATGAACTCAACTTCATGAAACTGAAGGATTATTCCTTCAAGTCTACATTCAGAAACTAAGATGTAAAACATTTCAGCAGGAGAACCTTGAAAACACTAAGTAACACATGCTGCAGCTTCAAGAGGAGGATCGCTGATATTTCGAAATGTCAAGGTTCCTGGTCCCAGTTTCAGCTGACACAATGCTTAAAGCATGTGCATGGGATAGGACATGCTGAGAACACCACATCTGGTTGCTCTCTTCAGTCTTAATGTAAATCACAATTACCATTGTTCTAACTCACCCAACCTTGTAGAGATTAGCATTTCTTCCAACGCGTTTGGTAATTCTGCCTTGCTTTTCCACCCATGTCAGGGAGATATACCTACATTCTTTCCACTTCATTTAGATCAGAATGACTGCGTGGAGTACCAACCTACCTAAACCTAAAATAAGACTGAATTACTCTAAATATCTCACAGTTTATTGCCAACACTCTGCTCTAATTACTATATCTAGCCTGCATTCCAGATTAACTACTTTGGGGGATGGGTGTAAAGATTAAGAACACAAATCTAGGTTTTACAGGGGAAGCACCAGTGGTTTTGAAGAACTTCCAAATTCAAAAGAAACACACCAGCAGCACTGTAAGATAAAGTCTAATGAGTCTTCAGATGTTTCTAAAGCATTCAAAGACCCTCTAGAAATGTTACAGAAAGAAATGGCCTAAAGAGTTAGAAGTTAATTTGACTATAGGTGCTGACTCCTCTTAAACATCAGACAGGTTAAGAAAAGTTAGAATAATAAAATTCATAGTTGTATGACACATATCCCTTCCTCCTCGTCCCATTCCCCCAAAGTACATCATTATAATATCCCATGAATGCAATGATAACTAATGCACCAATAAAAAAGCTTCATGCCATTGAGCCTCCTGGTTTATGATGTTAATTTTTAAGCAACAAAATTTCAACCCAGAAGAAAACAAAACATTACTCAGGTGACTAATGAGAAGTAACTACATTAAAGCCTTGACCCACACACAAGAACAAAAACATATTTTAGCCAAGCATTCCAGTTTAATAACTGCATTATTCTTTAGATTAGAGAAGTAAGAATTCCCAAAGGCATTTTGCAAACTTTCTTCATTTCTGTTTGTGTAATATGTAATTGCCATATACACTGAAGGTGGCATATCCAGGCATATTGGAATCCAGTTTCAGGAGTCAGCTGGGGGGTGGCGGTATAGGAAATCAATGACTCATATTCCACTTACTCATTTGTTCTTTTCTTTGTATTATTTAGATTGAGGAATATTACATAGATGGACTTTAACTGGCAATATCTTTGGTATGACATCAACATCGTATGTTTATCCCTAATTTCTCCTTTTTAATTTTATAAAACTCTTTTGAATGATTTAGCTGCCAAATAATTATATTAATAAACTATAACGATTATGTTTCTGAAGATTCTGAGGTTAAGCACAACCATTTCAACATTGAACTACTACTCCCTACACTAGGAAGAGGGGAAATACGTATATGTCCAGCATGACAGACAAGTATACAAAATTGCTCCATCAGTGCAGAGATGGAAAAAATGGGGAAGGAAGCTATACTGAGTTTTAAATGGCCTTAATGAAAAGTTCAAATTTTAATGAAAAGGAGAGGGAAGTAGGACACTGGAGGAACTTGGGAAGGGGATAACAAAGTATATCTACACGTATAATAACTCCCTATAATGGCAAGTTTCTCTGCATTTTTGAAATACTTTAAACACTACTCAATAAAATGGCACACATCTAATTATACCAAACTTGCTGCTCCTTAAATATCAGCTAGTTGAGTGCACTTGCACATATACATACACGAGCATAAACACATGGAGAATTCTTAGAAATCTGGAATTCTGTAAATGTCACAATGCATAGTGTCATAGTATATTTTTGCAAAAGCAAACACAACAACCTCACTTCTCTGCAGTGTTTTCCATCAAAACACTTGAGGTGGGTAAGAGAGACACAGAAATATGAACTACAGTTACTATTCTCCAAGATGCAACAGAAACTAAAACAAACAAAGAAAATTCTGTTTCTTCTACTTAAATAATAAGATATTATTGCATTCCTTTTTAAAAATCCTGGTTTAATTTTAGAGAAAGAAGAAACATTCATGAGGACCATACAGGTTCAAAGAACATGTGGGAAACAAGGACTTGGAACAAAACTCATTAAAAATTCATCTGATCACAGTAAATACCAGAATCTGACTTTTTTTTTTTTTTAATACAAGAATTCTAAGAAACTTGGAACAGCCATAATCACTACCTTCACAAAACTGCACAAAATTTGGATTTTAAATTAATGTTTAATTAGGGACAAAAAGTACTCTTGAAAGAGAAGTAATTATTCCACCTACAATGTAAGTTATACTGACAGCATTGTTCATGAGTTCAGAAGTAAAACAAGAGATAATTTATTCTCCAATGAAACATGCTCATACAAAAAAAAATGGTTTATTGATTTTCATCATCTTGTTTTTATTTATTTTGTTTGCTACCATCTCCCACTCTGCTAAACTACCAAGCGTTATTATTTTTAGCTACTGTAAACTATATGAACTCCCATGAGCTAAACGGTTACTCAGCCAACAAAAAAGAAGTAGTGGAAGTACTTGTGCTGGTACTCAGGAAAAGAGCAAGGTTTTAATTTAACTCAACTTAATTTGCCATGCATGCATCCTATCAACGACTTGGAACTCATCCTTAGTTCTTGAAATTAGATCTACTTCAAACTACACAGAGCCCAAACAACAAAAAAACCCCACACAACCAAAACATAAATGAAGTAAGTATTTTAGGATCAAATTCATCTACAAGTCTCCCTAGTGAACATTTTATTTAAAAAAAAGTGGAATTTGCTGTGCCAATCGCTATGCTTGTTATATTTTACATATTCATGTAGTCCTGAGCAGTCAAGACACATGTTTTTCAGCTCAACTTAAATATTGCTAAATGCTTGACTTCTGCAAAATCTGAATAAAGACAGTTAATGTAATTCCTTGTTAGAAGATATCCACACAAATCCAAACCATGAAACTTCCCTACCCTTATCCCTTCAAAATAACACTTCACCTTGTAATGACAACAGTACTGCCTTTCCTCTCTGTTACATTTGATTGTGATGAAAAGGTAAAACTTTTTTATTTCCCCCTCCCCCCAGCTTTGTTTCTGAATGAAGTAAAGGGCGGCAGCCAACAGGTAAATAACCTAAACACTTACTTGAGCTCACTAGGAAAGCAATTTTACTGCCAAATGCTCGGAGCTCAAATATTTATAGAACAAGTTTGCTTCTCTTTTCTGTAACTAGTGAAAAGGTTTGTTTGTGAATGTTTAAGTATTCAAAATTTTCTATCCATAAGGGTATTTGCGCAGTTTGATATGGATACATGTTTTATGAGAGAGGGGTTAAGAAATACAGTAACTACAAAGCATGCTACCGAAAATCTGCTGAATGGAAATTACGGTTTCAAAACAGAAAGACTTTCGAGGCACAATCTTGTGAAAGGAAGGCACCTTGGAAGTAAATCCAAGATTAAGAGCATTTTAGGTAGATCTTTTGCGACAGTAAAGATGACTGCTTGTTCTTCTTTTTTTGCTAAAACAGGCTGGCTGGTTTCAAAATGAATGAGTACAGCATGAAGACAGTATTTTCTTAAAGGGTTCCGCCACCATTTCTAAAAGTTTCCTTGAACGATTTTAATCATCAGATTCCCAAATTCATTAAATAGGATTTCTGGATTATAGAGACAAATCTTTTTTCTTTTCTAAGCATTCTACACTTGTCCTTCCCCCATCAGAGAACTTCCTGCACTGCATTAGAGTAGATTTTAAAGAGATGTGGAAAATTATTTATACATTCTAACTTGTCCTGAAAAATTCAGTATTACACAAAAGACTATAACCTAGAATCAACTTAAAGAGCTGCTGCATTTGCTGTAAGCAATGGTGGCAGAACAGGTGACAAGTATGTTGCAAGTCAGTGGAAACTAACCAAAACCTATACACCTACAAATGAAGTTATGACAGAAAAATCCTTGATATTTTAAAGGTATCATATGCATTGTGACAGCATAAGCTTTCATTAAAAACAATTTTTAACAGCACAAGAGAGTTATAAGCAAAAAGTAGGATGACAGAAGTATCATTTTTCTTTGCAGACACCCATGATAAGAACGGGCCAGAATCATGGCACAAGAGATAGAAAACTGATTTAGCAACCATCCCTCCATGGCTTGGAGACTCAAAATATAACCAAAGGTAGTCGTTTTTTTCTAGTTTCCAATTTAGTTTGGAACACAAACTCGGATGAATTACTCCATACCCTAATACTACTACTGAAAACCCAACAATGGAGCTCCTTTGCTAATAATTTGGGTGTTTTTTAGAATTACAGATTTTTTACTTGGTTGATAGTGATCATCTTTGTGGGCAGCAAGCTCCAGCATGAGGAGGAATCAGGCAAGAAACAATGTTCAGCTCAGTTGCCAAAGAGCACTGGAGCACTATGAATACCACAGCAGCCTACCTACCAGAGGTTCCTGCTAAGGACAGAACCCTGAGGAGGATCCAAGGGTATCACAAGGGTATCAGGCCATGAGTAATCTCAGTACCCTTCCCTCTGTAGCTGGTGGTAAAGCTCTCATTCTGATGTCTGGCTTCAAAAGGCAACTCTTCCCAGAGCATTTCTGTTTGTCTTTCTTACTAGTAAGCAGCAGAGGGAACATCTCATACATGCTCACTCCCAGCTTCCTCTTCTTGATTTCCTCTCTAATGACAAGCTCATCAATCCTTCTGAACAGTAACCTCTCCCCACCTCCTCCCCCGCACACACACAAATACACAGATTTAGTAAAATCTTTAGCTTGTCAGCCACTACTATTATGGAATCTTTTTTTTTTTTAAATAGCACTCAGCACAATTTTGCATATAGCAGCTTCAATATGAACCAGATACACGGCTGAGATTGAAATCTGCTCATTTAGCCTCAACAGATCTGCCCACATACAGAAAATTATTTTTAACAACTGTTTTCCAAAAAGCATAAAAATATCTATTGCATACCATGGTACTGAATTGACACTGATTAAAAAATGCTACTGTACCCTATTTTTAGGGCTTTATAACAAAATTAAGTGAACCCACATTTCTTCAGATTTAAGTTGCGCTAGGATTCCAGATCAGGTGATAAAAGTATTATCAGGAAGACATCCGTTATATGAAACATCTCTGTTGTCTTTGTTTTACAGCTTTTTACCTGAGTAGATTTATCTTTCATACATGAAGGGTAGTGTACGTGGGGATCACGTGGCCACTGTCCTGTGAGGTAAGGTCCTGTTATTGTGTCCAAAGAAGAAGTTCGCCTTATGGTACCAGAAGTTCTGATTTGCTGGGATTTTGGCCTGTCCACTGTAGAAAACCAGAACAAAATCAACAAAAAAGTCAGGCTAAATTTGATATGAAATGTTAAAAGCTAGCTACGACACACAATGGCAAGAACACATGAGAAACCTTTGCCTAAATGTCAAGCTGAAAAGAATGCCATCACATCAAAGCAAATAACATCAGACAAAGGAGAAAAAATACAAAAGGGAAAACTTAACAGTTACAAAAAACAACGCTTAAAGTGCTCATAGCTGCAAAGAACCAGGCTACTTATGCGAGATATTTTCATCAACAAAAAGCATCAAGCAAATTTAAATACAGTGATGATGCAACTCAGGAAAGCCAGACATACAGAAACAGAAAATAGAACACAGTATCAGTATTGGGTTACTTTTTTTTTTTTTTAAAAGTCAGCTTGCTTAGCTGTCTAAATACTAGAACACAAATCATGACAAAAAATATGATTCTTAAGAAGATGCATATCTGATTTCTTGCTCTTGTGTACGTCATTCCACATTATTTACAAGATGCCAACAGAGGCCTTAGCAAGCTGAAAGTGTGTGACTATTTCCCTCTGACACAGCTCAGGTCAAGGCAGCTGCCGTGTTTGCCTTCACTCATCACAGCGCCTGCAATCTTTGACTCCTCCCTGTAGTTCTCTCCCCATACACCTAGATCACGGAACACTTTTTTTTCCTGCATTTCATTTGGAAAGCAAGAGAGTAGGGTGATTCACGAGATTGTTCCTTCCCACATCAGAGTTTTATAGCATGCTCTCTGGATCATCTCACTTTGTCCTTTAGGCAAAATTACTTCATATACTCGTTTTCTAGACTTTACATAAGCCAACCTAAGCCCTACATTACAGCTACTGTCTCTCTTGCTCAGCCCTACTAGAAGTTTGCAAGTGAGATTACTTTCTAGTCACGTTATGCACTGATCCGACCCACCAAAACCCTGCTCAGAACTTGAGAGCAGACCTGCTCGCACACTGCTGAGAGCAAACATGGGCACTGACCTCCATGCGCATTTTCTCTTTGTATATCATCCTGAATTGCTGGGTCTCCAAAGGCAGACTCCATCATCAGTGTCTTATATAGCATTCAGCACAACGACTGAGGTACAGCCTGCACTAATGCAGCATGCATACTATAAGTATGATATACAAACATGATCATGTTAAAACACACCATTTTTGAGAAATGTAGAGCTGCTGAAACACTTCATTAACAACTAATTTTAGGTGAAGAGCTCTAAATGATGCTGTGAATTGGAAGCATGATAGTATATCATACTGCCTTTGTATAACAGAATTGTTTTGATTGCAATGTTATTTATAAACCAAATCCCTACAACTTTCAAAAAAGATCTATCCTCGGAGGATTCCAATTGTGACAAATTTGCATTTTAAGAAACATTTTTGAACTATAAGAAAGCCCCAAATCTAAAAAAAAGGTGACAAATTTTAAACATGAAACCAGTAATTACATTTACACTGAAACACAAAAGTACCTAAAGGGTGCAGACCTACAAAGCATTCTTCCAGCCTTCACTGCCATGCTATGGCACTACGCTGCTCTCCCATGTAGCCTGAGGTTTGAAAATTCCTCTAAAAACTATGTTCATTAGAAATACATTACATGCGAAAATCTATCAGGAATTTGTTAAATACATAAGTAGCAAAGTATGTTCTAAAAAAGACCTTTTAAAACAAGTTAGAGACCATACAGAGACAAACTAGCAAAACAATGTCTGCAGATGGGGAAATAAGGACTACGCAAAGTTTACCTTTGCAAACTTTAAAAAGTCTTGCAGAAAAAAACCAAAAACAAAACCTCAAGAATACACAAGTCCAAAACACAGAAATAAAATATATACAACCAGAGAACGATCTAAGGTCTATGTCTTGTGCTACACCCTAAGGAAAGGCAACAGCAATCCCAGCATTAACAACTCGTATAATTACACTACAACAGCAACGGACACGAACACCACCAGACATCACATTTGTATTTTTCCATGGTAATCTTGGAAGCGGACTGCAGGACACTATTAAACCCTGAGGCTAGAAAAGGAAAGCTCAAGACACAGTCTCCTAAATCCCTACTACTCTTCGCTGTATTTTGAATCACAGGAAACAAACCAAGGACATGACTTCCCAACTGCATAAGCCAATCCAGGTTAGCACTACTGTAATGCCTACCCTGTTCCATTGCTGTCTGCGCTCCTGCCATCCACTTTGAGATGGCTTGCGCAGATCTATGAACCCATCTAGTAAGGTGATTCACTGAGTTAAACATAAAGAAAACTAAAACCTACCCAAAAAAAAAGTCATAAACACATGTTCTTCCCCATTAGAGGCAGGCTGGCATAATATAAGGGGCAGAAACAACCACAGGAGAGCCAGGAGGAACAACAGGGCTGCAGGGCACTGAGGTCTGCTCAATAACAGTTTCAGTTCTCGCCCTTTTATGATATATATCCTTAGAACATAAAAAACAAAGGAGAAGGGATATGCAAGCATGAAATCTGAAGGAATTTCTACAAATTAGCATTTGACAAACTGTCTTGTATAGTAATGAACTTAAAGATGACTGGATGCCACAGAGAGCAGAGTTGAACTAGACAACAACAGTGATGGCTCAGATCGGTTTAAATAGTTTTCCAAATAATAAAACTGCTCTCGGGATTTATTTCTTAATTTTGCTTTTCACACCTCATTGTAAGTCTGGCTTCTTGCTGCTCTAGGAACTACTACACAACTTTCATTTCTCCCCACACTTTCATTACCAATGGGATTTTGACGCCCCTATCATGCATACCCTTCTCCAGCCACAGTCACTCTGTCCGGATGGAAACCTCATGCTCTGGTTTTCTCACAGCAACAAAAGTGCAGCAAGTGCCACCTGATATCTGAAGCACTTCAACAGCTCCCGAGGTTAGCCAACAGACTTCAGCGTTCAGAACGGCTTCATCAATATTCAGAAATTTCTAAAATTACAGAAAGATTTTACCACATGTGACAGCATTTCAGTGTATGAGTGGATTTTACCACAGTGGTAAGTCAGAACTATTCTGTTCTCTTTGTCAGTAACGTGTGACATATCACACAAGGAGCTCAGATCTACCTCCAGAGCAACTAAACTTTGGAAGTACTTAAGAAGGATAATGTTACCTGAAAAGATTAGCCAGAAATTACAAAAGCAAGATGGATGCTCATAGGAAAGCAAAATACCTCATGTGTTATTTAAAATATGCCACAGGTTTTAATGGTATGTATTTAGGAGCTATTGCTACACATTTCCAGTTATAAATGATTTTACATAAAATGGCACAAGGGTCCACCTGAATACTACAGCTGCCGAAATTTGGTGTGATCCTAACTCCCAGCAGGAATCAACTAAAATAAACTGCATGAAAACATGAAATTATGGTTCTGCAGGCTGCATTGACCACCAAAAGAATTCTAGTTATACCACCTAGACTGACTGAAAAAAGGTTTCCATTTCTCTGCCAGCAAAATGTAATTTAGTAAGCAACTAACACACGACAGCTCTTTTGAAAAGGACATAGGGCTCAAATAAAACCATCTGCTACAGCTCTAAAATGAAGAGATTGCCTTCCCATCCAACATAGAGGCAGCTAACCCACACACAATCTCAAAATCTTGCTCCCAATCCATCTTAGCTTAAATAATGCTTTCTGCCATGCATGCAATGAGGAAAATCACCTGCAGCAAAAGAACGAGATTGACAGCTAGCACTGGTAGCGTTATAAAAACTGCTTCAGCTAAATCCACCAGAGCTCATCTGTCAGCATCTTTTCTTCCCACCTTTCTTTCAGCAGTTAGCAGATGCAGTTCAAATTTGGCCAAAACTTTTGCACTCATATCCTTGCATGGATATATTCAGCTTAAAAAGACTAAAATTACCCTAAGAACTTCTCAGATGACATAGATTCCTCTCGAATGAAAAACATGAAATAAAAATAGAATTCATTCTTCCCTAAAAGTAGTATTAATATTATCATCTCATTATCCATGTCAGCTAACCGTGACACTCTCCTGCCATAAGGATAGACAACATGCTTGCAGTAATATCTTGATTTTTTTTTTTTGCTTGAAAGTTCATCTATAACTTAAAACTATTTATCCAAGACAGCCATGAAACATCAGTACTAAATTCCACAACAGAGTTTCATGAGATGTCGTTTCTCTTCAGTTCAGTTGCTAACACTCTACACAACCTTCTGGTTCACCTTCAGAGATACTAGTGAAATATGAGTCTCAAGCTTAGATCTCATCTGTTCCTAAAGAATTTCCCGTTTTACCTACGAAATGAATACTAGCTTCAAAAGAATTTTCTCCAAAAATACTAAAGACTCTTGGAAGGACTCACTTGGCTGGATGTCCTAGTCTGCTTAAGACTCTTTTCAAGAAGTTGATTCAGTTTTATCAACTTCAGAAATTATTCCCAAGTTTCTATTTCAGAAACCAAGAGAGAGAATGAGTAAAAATAAAGGGGGATGACATTCTGAAGTAACTACTCTAAACGGACTGACATAATCAACTCCAATTTCTTCTCATTATCCATAACATTGAACGGACAAAAAAAAAATGGCACAGAACAAGACTCCAATAATCAAACTGAGTAAGCAGAATTTGTCTATAAGACATTGCGATGAAAAAAAATGAATAATGGGGATTTAGAGGCCACTAAAAAAAAAAAAGTCAGAGTTCAAGTAGTCTGGCTTGAAGGAGATGCAAAGACTAGGTATCACGTTACGAAGGAGTATCAGATATTTCTAGGGCATTCCTACTACAGATGACAACAAATTTACAACAATCTACAAAACCAATGATTCAGCAGTACGTGCATGAATGCCTCTTAAATAACAAAGTACGTAGGAAGGCAGCACAGGAAATCATAAACTAGAAATGGAAAGATGAATATTAAGGAATGGTGACCCACAGCAACTACTAAGAATGATGGCCCAACGCTTAGGTCATGGTTACCACAGCAGTGGCTGCCCCACACATGTCCATTCAAAAGTCCCCTCTTTAGTTACACCTTTTACAAGTATGAAAAGGGATACCTCTGCTCTTGCTTGCTTTGGACAATGATTCCTTGAGTGCTACAAAAGTAGACTTTCAGATACAAGAGGAGGAACACTCTCTGAAAAGTGTGGTCAAGGCTTTTTTTGCCTTTTTGTTTGCTTCTTAACTGAGTATATAGTGATACTGTACTGATTCCTGAATGTATATCTGATCGGTCTTTCCTGCTCTGATTATGTAGGTAGATGGACAAACCGGTGCATGTTTATTTGCAGAATTTGTCTATAGGACATTGCGATGAAAAAAAATGAATAATGGGGATTTAGAGGCCGCTAAAAAAAAATAAATATTTCAATCTTCATTCTCAAGAAGGCTTTTCTCTTGTAACTGGAGCCAAAATCTCTCAAGAAAAGGATTAACAAGGGATTTGGGGTCCCTAGAAGTTTTACTCCACAGGATAGATCTACTGGCTCAAAAGACATTTCCCAGTTGCCAGTGACTGACAGACTTGTTTCTGACCCAGTCTGCAAACTGGCTGAAAGACTGCATTAACGGTTCAGACTGGTGCAGAACAACAAAGATCATACTGTTTGCCATGTACTGTTCATACAAAAAAAAAGAAAAAAGGATTTTAAATAGCAACTTAAAAAATACAACATCCTAATATGTAATCATACAGAAAAAACATGATGTTATTGCAGTCCTCCTCCTATAATTTCAAATTCAACAGCTTAATCTCTTTAATACCTTAAATCAAAACATAATACTAGCTTTTTCAAACATTTAAAATACAGCAAAGTGTTTTGCTACCAAAAGGATATTTCTAAGAGGACACAACATGAGATGGCCATTTTAAATTACCTTCTCTAATTACATCTCTAAAAATGCTGTACATTCAGCTCTGTAAAAACATCGGTCTTCACTATGTGCGCCACACAGGTTTTCATTCAGTTTTATCAACTTCAGAAATTATTCCCAAGTTTCTATTTCAGAAACCAAGAGAGAGAATGAGTAAAAATAAAGGGGGATGACATTCTGAAGTAACTACTCTAAACGGACTGACATAATCAACTCCAATTTCTTCTCATTATCCATAACATTGAACGGACCAAAAAAAAAATGGCACAGAACAAGACTCCAATAATCAAACTGAGTAAGCAGAAAGCAGTCCACTTCATGAGACCCGAGTTCTTTTCAGAGATTCAGGTCCATGAAAGATTCTCAGGAGAGGGGGAAAGAGGGGAAAGAGGGGAAAGAGGGGAAAGAGGGGAAAGAGGGGAAAGAGGGGAAAGAGGGGAAAGAGGGGAAAGAGGGGAAAGAGGGGAAAGAGGGGAAAGAGGGGAAAGAGGGGAAAGAGGGGAAAGAGGGGAAAGAGGGGAAAGAGGGGAAAGAGGGGAAAGAGGGGAAAGAGGGGAAAGAGGGGAAAGAGGGGAAAGAGGGGAAAGAGGGGAAAGAGGGGAAAGAGGGGAAAGAGGGGAAAGAGGGGAAAGAGGGGAAAGAGGGGAAAGAGGGGAAAGAGGGGAAAGAGGGGAAAGAGGGGAAAGAGGGGAAAGAGGGGAAAGAGGGGAAAGAGGGGAAAGAGGGGAAAGAGGGGAAAGAGGGGAAAGAGGGGAAAGAGGGGAAAGAGGGGAAAGAGGGGAAAGAAGGCGGGGCGGGGGGGACAGGGGGAACCAGTCTTCCACATAGGCCATTTCACAGGTTGGTAGTCAGGGCAAATTCAGTTTTCTACTTGATGAGGCTTACAAGAATCCAAACCAAACTGCATGAAACAGCCCAAGTCTATCAATACAAGAGGTAGATTATCTTGAGAAAACAAAACAAAACCAGTTTGCCCTTTCAGAAGAAAACTGTAGACAAAGACCTACAGTAAGGGGTTTGGGAATCAACCACATTTAGTTATCTTTTATAGCTATGAGTAAGCCACCTAGAGAGGGAAGAGGTCTTCTGATTAGTCACTGAATCCAACAGGTAGATCAAGGCATTTCTTTCCATCAAGGAGGTTTTACACATGACTTTTCAAGGATGTACAGCTCTACTCACCTAACTGCACAGGAAGGCACGGTGCTCAGAGCTAGGCTATAGATACCTGGAGGAAGAGGGACAGACGGATGAACCTGCAGGCACATGAATTTCATTGGACCTACAGTTGAATCTCAAAATCTTGGTTGCCTATGCATATATGTTGAAACTTGGTCTCTGCCCCATGTTCCTATTCCACCCAAGTACAGGTCAAGTAAAACGTGACTACACTTATCTTTCAGAAGTCAGATTTTGTTCACAGCAAAACTGCCCTGTTTAAAATCAACATTATTCTTACAGATCATGCATAGAAAGAACACTCTAATCTTAGTAAGAAGGTAAACAAACTATAAGGAAGAAAGTTTCGACTCTCTAAAACCAAGTTATTCTTCTAACAAAGATTACAGCTGGCATGTACGGGACCTGTATACAAAAGACTGAGCATTTAATATCACAAAAGCCTGCTTTGTTCAACAGATGTGACCTACACATTTGCACTCTAACAGGACACCAGGTAGGTAAGACACTAATTCCAAACCTTTCAGATTTTTACGTATTTCATATTTTTAGAATATATTTGTCTTTGTCAAGTTATCACTTCAAACTTAAACACTATGCAAATACCTAAACTTAGTACCAATTAATAAAGTATCTCAAAAATGTTCCTACTTTAGAAAGTTAAAACCAAACTGACTGGAGATCAGCAGCCAAGTACGTAGGAAAAAGAGCACACTGAAACACACAACCAACCATTAACTGTTGTGCACTTCTGCAGGTACAGAGAATTTTCTTAATTTTACTTCATTAATTTAGATCTGTTGAATGATAAATTTACCCAATATTGACAAATGAATTGGGAACAAAAAAGAGTTCTAAAGCTGGTTGGTTTGGTTTTTTCCAGTGCATTAATAATTAAAATCTTGAAGGAAATTATAAACACATGCAATTAATTCAGTAACTAACGATAATACCACCTTTGTTGAATAAACCTGATGATGGAAGGGTTTATTTTTTGTTATAATGATAATACCTACAATTTAACAAAATGTTGTAAAAAAGTAAGGGTTTTGTACACCTTTAATGTAATTCCACTTTCCATCAAAATGCAGGTGGACATAATTGTGAATAAAAAAACCTTAACAAATCAGAAGGCATGATGCACCTTTTCCACAATCAGAATACAAAAAGAATTGTAATCAATGCATGGCAGGCTATAACAATGCCATCGTAATGATCACCAACAATCAGAGATAGAAAGCATTCTCCTAGCTAAAGCTAATTATACTAAACAAGAATACTATTTTTTTCTGAAAAAAATACTGAAAAATAGAAATGTAAAACCAGATTAAAACTGATTGCTTAAATCAGGCTGCCCAACTTTGCTGATTAAATACATTATATTTTCATTATCAGTTAAGTCATAGAAACTAAGGACTAGAAACAACTTCCTAAATCAGGACCCCAGTTCTCACCTATCACTACAAAAGCACATATAATCACTTAAAAACACATTACAAACTCAATCCTACAGCATCTGGTATTTTGCCCCCACAATTTCTACTGGAAAAATGTTCCAGGAAGATTTTTTTGTGTGTGTGTGTGTGTGTGTGTGATGGTTTCAGGCCTTCTTATAGTTTTCTACATAAGCATTTACACTGTCAAATCAATCCATGTCAAACCAATCAACATCCTAGCACTAACTTCCAGTTCTTCCTTCCCACCTCTCCATCCCCTTCCCAACTCACTTGGATTCAGAGAAAGTAATAGTACTTTTACTCAGGGTAGATTTTTTTTCTCATGGCATGGTTAAGCTCCTAACCTAGTAGTCCTTCTCTGAGTCTGCTCCAGTTAGATTTTACCATTCTTAAACTGCAGAGCACCAAAACCATGTGCAGTATCCCAGACAATGTCTCAGCAGGCCCCTACGCAGCAAGTTGCTCATTTCTGCAAGACCTGACTTATGTCCAGTACCCTTTCAGTCAGTCCATGCTGGCAGTTTAGAGATCCCACCATCACCCAGCTCCACCCTCCAGCATTTTCAGTATGTTCCCACTTAGAGGAAAAGATATGCTGCTCGAGTACAACCTCACATACTTAAACCTCCCTTTTTTACTTTTAAATCTCACTTTCAAAAATTGTTATTTCAATTCCCAAGGTCCTTCAACTGTTATTGCATAATCTTCCTGCATACTAATTAAACCTCTCAAAATTAATCAACGGTTTCATCACCCTAATTTTAAAATTTGCCTAAGCAGATAAAATCTACTTCCTGTCTAGAAAATCAGTTCTCTTATCAAAACCACCAGGGTAGCATGACACAATTTGGAAAGCTCCTTCTGCACTTCAACATTTCTTGCTGCTTTCCACCACCCCTTAGAATTTCTTCTGAAGTTTCACCTATAGCTGAAGTTAGACCGACAGACCTCTACATTTTAGAACTGGACTTGAAATTTTTCACGTTTTAAGAACATCAGCATCGTCCCTGCTATACTCAGGTATCTATTCTCAAATGGTGTCACCTCCAATTCAGAGTATTGCCTTAGTTGAAGGCAAGTGTGAACTTCTGAGTGAGCTTTTCTAGAATCCTGCAATAGAGATCACTGAACTGAATTTATTAAAATCTGGATTCTGTATTTATAATAGTCTTGGTAATTCCTAATTCCGAATTACCCTCTCCCTTAAAATTTCATTTTTTTGTTTCTTCTTGTGTTAAAAATCACTGTCCTTATTGAAAGTTGATTACTTAAACTTCATCCTGGTAAGCACAGTGCATTGAATAAATATCTGTGCCATTTCCTCTCAGATTTTTGCTACTATTCCTTGGAGTTGATTTTGAAACCTTTCATACCAGCACATCAATCTCAAATCATCCTTAATCTCTTTTTTCTTGGTTCCAAATGGCTGCAACTACGTTTTCCTTATTTTTCTATTTGCACATTTCCATTGTCTGTCTTAAAACATGCGAAGTCCAGGTCTGTTCGGGCTTTAACAATTCTCTGCTAAGATTCACTTTTTGGTTGATCATGTGATATTCGTTTCTCAGTTCTTCCTGCTGTTTCTTGCAGGCTCTCTGCTTATTCCTAGCGGCCTTTTCGAGATAAGCGTCCTTACAATCAGATCATATCCTTGAGTTTTTCTGATGTCTGAAAGACTCCTATAGTATTAACATTTTTCATTAAAACAGATTCTCTCCACATTCAAGTCAGAGAAACCCTGTTTAGCCAAGTTTTCAAACTATTTCCTGCTGAAATCTGAATCTTTACTCCAGATTTATGAATTTTAGAACATACCTCTATGTAGGATTTTTTTATTTTGCTGCATATGCATGTAAATTCGCATGATTAAAAAAGGCCTAATTGTAGAAACATCTAATATTTATTGTATATACAGTGCCAGCACACCCATTTCTTCTGCTTCTCCCAGATTTTGAGTTGTCAGACTTGGTAATTCCTATCTTCAATGCAGCCAAACTGAGTTTCCACTATTATTCTTTAAATTGAAAGATCTCCCTGGATCCTCCAACTTTGTATTAAGTGTTATACACACACCACTAAAAATCATGAGACTCCAATAATCTTAATGGGCTAGTTCCTTCTTTGGAAGAAATTAAGGTAGACGTACACAACAGTTTCACAAAATTTATATTTTAAACAATATATGGACTGGACACTTCAATACACAACTTGGTTTGAAAGCATGAGTATCTCTGTTTCTACACTAATGCCCAAAGGTTATCTGGATCTTCAGCGTGGACAACTTCCTAAGTTGAATTTGTCTCTCTGGTCATTTCCTTGCATGGACATTTCTGAAATACACCTTACTTTTGAACATGCATGAGTTAATTAAATTTTTTGCCCATGAGGAATTTTTCTTGTTCCCATTGAAAAGAACATTGAGTATTTCAATGGTATTTTATGGTTTCTTTGTGGGGAAAGAAAACACTGCAAAGATGATTATTCAGAGCAGGGTATCAGGTACAACAAAGGAGCCACTGAAGGTGAAATACCAGAGAAATCAGAGTATGAGAGAAAGGATGTGTAAGGGTATTCTACTATCAATTGCCACAATTAAGCAAACACAGCTATCAGTTAAGAATGAAAATTTGAAGACTTTAACTGAAACTTACTTATGTGAAGACAGATTCTCCTTTAACCTGGCAGCTTCCCAACTACTGTGTAAACCTACGTCTTATTCTGCATTCTTCAGCAGTTAGCTGATATTTTTAGTCACACTGTTCAAAGTCTGTTCCGGGACACTTGGCATAAACCTGGGTTTAATTTTTAGTGAGCAAGTCAACTCTCTGTTCCTTTGAATAACAGAAAGTGAAGATATCACGTATAACAGAAAGATTTTGAATTATATATGACATACTGGATACGGAGGTACAACACCTAACTGCACAGAGTCAACACTGCAAAGCCATTTGGGTTTTGCAATGTACTTTCCAGCGCTCCAGACCCCAGTCAGACTGGTTAGCCAACATGCGGGGATGAACTGAAGCTGACTCCATGTGCAAGAACTGCACTCAACAAACCCTTCCAGAGCACAGACCGCACCACACCAATACCTGCTATAATCATCAGCATCTTCTAGTCCTGCTGGGCTAATGAGCTCTGCTGTGATGAGCAGAGGGAGCAGTAGTGAGACCACATTAAATACCTATAGAGACCCACAGGTCTTGTAGAGTCACTCACTGGCTCCTCCACGCCATGTTATCAGTGGCCTGAGTTCTGGGAACACGGTGCAAAATTTTCCAAGGTTTATCCAGCAACATTTCTGATCCAGCATGGGTACAGCACTTCATCTAATGAAAGCAACTGTACTGTTATCCTTGGAAGCCATATGTTCACAAGCCTAGGCATTTATATCTGCACTTGGGTAATCTGCTCCCAAATAGCCAATGGCTGACTGCGTATCATACTCTGAAGAAGTGGGCTTTGTATTTACGGGCTAATTTCTGCAGACTGGGATTAACAGAATTAGCTAGTAATCGAGTACTGAATAACCAGAATTTGCTTTCTGGTAAGAACACATTATTTCCAAATCACAGTTTGGCTTCCAAATGCTGACAGATGTCAATAAATTATTACAGTTTTGAATTTTTTTTAGTACTGCAGCCTAAGCACCTATATTAAAATGTTTATTTTTTCTAACCATGAAGCCTTTTAAAAAAAATGTACATATACAGGTAATCCAGCTAGCCAACCTTCACAAAGTATTTTAATCAGAACTCCAGAATAGGCACCGTATGCCAAAACACCAGAGATTAAAAGGCACATGACATAGCAATACACATTTTGCCATACATTTAATCAGTTCCCAGCCAAGTGGTTACTGTTCCAGAAGCATTTCCAAAAGACAGATTTACTAAAACAATATTAATGAGTTTCAAGTTTGTAGCACGAGTGCCAGTGATCTTGCAATGACCAGTCAAGCCAGTTAGATATGAGTGTGAATTCCTGAAACCCAGAAGTGTGTCTACAACTAATCTCCTTGTTTAATGCCTGGTGGTGAGAATGTAGGAAAGAAGGATGAAGGTAACCTTGTTCAAACACATGACTTCTGCACTGTTCAAGGAATGGGATGCTTAAATTACTATTCCAGTTTAGACTGTATTTTAAGACAGAGTGAGAAGAAAACAGTCTACAGTGTATTTTAGATTATTCAAAAACCATGACAGAATTGTTATCGTACTGTTCTTAGTCACCACCCTTATGAGCAAAATATGAGACACATTCTTCCTAAAGAGGAAACAAAATGTGTAGTTTGGGTAAAACTAGTTTCGGTTTGTGCAGAACAAGGGACATATAAGAACCAGTGTTGTTAACCACTCATTTGTATTTGATTTGGAGAATAATACCCATTGCGAACAGCTAGTCCTCAATTTAACAGTAGCAGCAGTGAAAGTTAAATCCTTATAAACACCAACATCTGTGTCATCATTTGTTGCTAGGGCACATGCAACACTAAATAAGAAGGTCTAACCAATACAGCATATTGCATTAAGGATTCAAAACCCAAGCTCGTAACATTTTATGACCTACTGGGAAGTATATATTGTCTCCAAAACAGCAATATCTAATATGGAAAGCTAATTAAGAGGTCTACTACTAGGAAAAATTAAAACTTTCCATCAAAACCATCTTCCATTGACCCAACACCAACTGGTTAGTTTAATCCCTATTTACAAATTGTTTGTGCAGAAAACAGTTATGGCTTGAGTGAAGACGCCCACACCTGCTGGTTGGTGCAGATACCAAAGAGGCAGGGAAGGTGCAGAAGAGAAATGAACAGGACTGGGGCAGAGGCAGCATTACAAGGCCAGAGACAGCAAGCTGAGGGCACTACCTAGCATGGCCCCACTTGGCCTGGCTGGGTTTCCTTCCACAAGGTAAACTTCCAGTAGCTACATGCCCTCTTCTGTCTTACTAGCAGCAGAAGACATAGTCTGAGCAGAATCATCATCAGGCGGTCCAAGGGGACCACGTAAGGGAAGAGCTCTGGTGCTAAATCCATATTCACCCAGCTGGAAGAGCAGGAACGGGTTCCTGAGAGAGCACGTGTTTTAGTTTCAACCACGGGTGAGTATTTCCATGGATGTGATCCTAGCTTTGGAAAAATAAGAGTTGGAGAGACTGACTCGCCATTCAAAAGGATTGATGTTACACACTGTATCATGATACTTTGTGTAGTATCCATACCGCAGAAGTCTCAAATTGTAAACCCTTTCAGTACCCATCAGCTATTTTCAAGCTTTAGGATTTAATTTCTGATTCAAAAATAGTCATAATACAAATTAATGGTAGTGAACTTCAGAGTCAAATCAGGAGGGGGGAAAAATTAAAGCACAACTGAAGAACAGCCTAATTTGGAAGAAGAAAATCCACACTCAAAATGTAAGAATAGATTAAGTACAAACACCCACTTTCCTTTTCTCTAATCTCTGATTCTCTTCATTTTGCAATTGCCCTTAAAAATGGTGACATGAAGAGAAAGGGGATAATCTCAGGCTGTCAAGTTGCTGTGGATGTATCCCTTCTAACGATGAGATGTAAATATTATTTTACTTGCCTGAAAATGCCTTAAGCCATTGTTTAAGCACTACGGGTTTACAAGGGAGGCAGCGCTGAAATAGAGAACTCAATGCATTTAAATATTAACATTAAAGCAAGATGATGATCATTAACACAGTTAACTATCCCAAGTCTTCAGCAAAATTTTCCAGTTATGTATCTTTACTACAGGGTCCTTTTTTTTTAATCAATAGAAGTTATTTTTTCAAAAAATGCTACTCAGTGTTTAAATCCTACTACATTAACAAATTTTCTTGACGCAATAGTTTGTTCTCCATGGATTTCACGTATGTTCAAGTGTTGGCAATGCTTTTCTCTACTGAAGATATTGCCAACCAATTTAAACGGGAACTTTCACTTGTCATTGTGAGAAAAAAAACAAACACACCTATAACCTTCTTCAAATGAAGATAAATACTCAAGTGATGAAGTCCCATAAAAAAAAAAAGTATTTCAAAGTTTCACTTGAACTGAAACACAGAGCAGCATATACTTCATTTCCAATACGTTTTGCATTGTTACATTTCTTTCAAGTCCAGGCTGAACCGAAATTTCAGAATTACTGCACCAGTTATTTTTTTTTTTCCATGATGATATCTAGAGTAGTAGCATAAACCCGATTTTAAAAACAACTAGCTTTCCACTGTGCATTTTACCAATATAGCAAAGCTCAACAACTCATTATGTGTCAGTCTGTACTTGGCAAACAATGACTTTTTTTGTAAGATTCTAAGATGCATTCCCTTGACCTACCCTCCCCTCCCTGCATTTTAAGATACAGTTTAAGAACCTCCATTCACCCCACCACTATGGGAAGGAAAAGGACAAAAAAAAGGAACCATGAATTTCAGAAAACAAATTGCAGTATTAGCCACTGTTTTCCTATGCGTGGATGTTGGCAAGTAGCTTCAGTTGGCCATATGGAACACGCTAATACTTGCTTTTGTCCAACGAATAAGAATTAAAGAATCAGGCAATGATTTAAAATAGATATATACATATGCTTTATAAGTTATTTTTTTCCATGGGGCAGGGGGATACTTTCTTTATAGCTAATGCCTTGCTACAATATTTATGTTCAATGGAGAAAATACCTTCTATTTTTCTGTCCTGCAGTTGTTTTAACACCTGAAAGAGGCTCAATTAATTTCTCTTATGAAACATATTTATTAAGGACATCTAATATACTATTCTAATTTAAAGTCATGTTAAAACATGTAACTAAAAAAAACCTTTGAGTTGAAGACAACTGGTTCAAATTTAGCCAGTGCCTTTTATTTCACCATATTATATTCCAATGAAAGCTATTTTGGGAAGAGAGAGGGATGAGGCTGGAGCAAAACTGTTCGGGCCATACAATTATGGGAATACTGCTATTATTCAGGCACCAGGAAATAGGAAGCGTCACAAAAATTACTTCCTTACCTACATTTGTTAGAAATAAAGGAAAGATCTTCTTGATCTCCGGTATAAATACTCGTGATGCCAAAATATTGGATGGCTTGAATCCAGGATATTAAAATAGCTCTGCCTTTTGAAGTCTGAATTTGGGGTTTTTAAATACTGATATCCCTTACAAGTCTAAAGATCAGCAATATTGTCTGTCTTACTCCACTCCTCACTCCACTGGCCTTTCATCTACTAGCATAACAGATATACATACTTATTACTCAGAACTGGGTTATGCAGTTGTTTTGCATCTTTTTTAATTCCTTTCTCTTACTAACATTGGCAACACTTCAGGAGGTATTTTGGGAAGTAAAAGACACTGGGAACCCTTAAGAGCCAAATGGATTACAGTATTTTTCGGATGTCCTTAAAACTAACCTTTGCCTCCAAAACTTAATATGGAAAAAAGTTTATATTATAAACTATGTAAGTGAAAGTTAGAAAAATATGAAGCACAATATTACAGTACCACCAGAGTTAACACTAAACAAATCAAAGCATTTGATGAAAGCAATATTGAGCTTGAATCATACAGAAGTCATTTACACCCTCCTTGTATACAAAACATTGCACACCATGTGAAAAAAAAACAACAAACTAAACAGGAAACCCACTCTCTTGTATTTATACAAGCTACTTTACATAATAACAGAAACTACTGATTTTATCCAGGTAAGGCAAGAAAGAAAACAACTTGCTTTTTTTTCTGCAAAACAGAAGTGTTCATAAGCAAGTAATCTGTTTTGTTAGACCAGCTGAAAGGATTTTTTTGTATTATTATTGAAGTCTCCTTTGTCATAAACCACGCTGCTTCACATTCTGTTGACGTTACATTTATGCAACCAGAGATGTATCAGATACACTCCCTCTAAGAAAACCATGTGTTGTTACATTCAGCCAGGCACTTTTTACATTGCCAACTCTCTAAAACATGAATACAGGCTATAAAAACATATCTACTAGTAAGGAATAAACATGTTTAAGAAAAGAGGAAAGGAGCAGACTCACACAGTGCAGACTTATCTTACAATATCAGAAGTTTTTTCCCCCCCCTCTTATTTCCTTTTTTAGCAACTTGAAATTAGTACATAGCATTCATGATTTCTCACCCATTCAGTATCAATACTACCCAAATACAAATACTGGCATCAATGGTTTCCGAAGAACTACAAATCCCCAAATTTGCTTAAAGAAAACATCACCAAATTCTGAAGGTTTCAGCTCTAAACACAGAGGGGTTTGCTGCAGAACAAAAACATTTACAGCATCCTAGAAGGAAGGGCGAGAAAAGATGATGATGGGAGAAGAAACAGAGCATGCTGCTTCCATTCATGTAGTAGTGATGTCAGCGCCTGCAATGGTAGTTGCTCTGACCTGTAGAGGCTCAAAGCTGGAGTGTTTTCACAGAAATCTCCTTTATAAAAAGAACCTCTGGCAAATCACTAAAACACCCACAACAAAATGGCTTAGTAGGATAGCCAATTCAAGGAATCCTGTAACTGGAAAAGGCTGAAAGGAGGTGGGGAAGGGGCAGGTGTCTTAAGAAGAGAAAAAACATCTATCCATCAGAATCATAAGCAGCCTCCAGCACGAGCATACTCGTGAAACAATCTAAGTCAGACTGCAGAGCCAAAGACAAACAGATCTCCTGCACTGGTGAGAAAAACAACAGGATTATACCTAGAGCCTAAGCTCACATTTTACAGCAGTGGGAAACGGTTTTGAAAAACCTGAGAAAATAAAATAATAATAAAAAAAACTGAATCAAGTCGCTTCCCCAAGACTTGCATGCTGACAACAACTATAAATAGCTGGAGTAGCACATTGTTTAACAAGCCGCAGCAAGATGGTCCATGTTTGAAAACAGAACATTTTTTTTTACAAGTCCTCCATTATTACTGCAGCAGTTCTCCAGTTCAGCAATCAATTTTCTATATACTACTACCACCGTATATAGACTACAAACAGCGTTTTTAGTATCCATACATAATACACCAAAATGCTAAGAACAAGCAGGGAAACAAAGACAAAATCCTGCCCCATGGCATACAACTATATTCCAAACTGTGTAAAAACAGCTCTAGGTTTGGGGGGGGGGGCGGGGGGGGATGTTGGTAACCTTTTTTCCTTTGCGAGACCAAAGAAATAGGGTATCTTATTACCCTCGCCTGCTAGAAAATGGTGCCTGTATTTCGGTAAAATAAAGCTGTTGACGTGTGCAATTGTGGTCATTATTAGGGCGATCACGTTGTTTTCATTCATTCATTCAGGATTTGCTAGAGGATGTCAGCTTCTGCAGCAGCAGCTGGCTTGACCTGGAGGAGGGGGAACAAATTCCTCCCAGTGCATACAGATTACAGGGCGCATTTCGTGACGGACCATTTATGATCTTATACATTGCGCTCATTAAACCGAATCAAGCCGTGTATGCTGCTAAGGCGGTTCACCGTGAGGCAAGCTCCAACAAGTTTAATGACGGAAAAGTCATTCAGTACTAATTTATAGTCTGATTTATTAATGCTAAAATAGCCCACAGATGAAGATGACTGAAACCACTTTCTAAAATAAAAATTTCCCCTCCAACAAAAGCTTCGTACATAATAATGAAATATTTCACAGCTTTGCAGTATTTTTCCTTGCTTGCAGGTTAACTGCCCACATTCCTCCCTCTTCAATACACCTTAAGCGTAGACCTTTATACACTGCACCACTACAATGTTTTGCTCCGGGTCCCCATAATTAAATAATTTACAGTATTCATCATCAGCACCATCACTATTCATGTGCACTGATTGTTTTTGTTTTGCCTAGCTTCTCATTAGGATTTTCCAAAGGTTAACGGAGTAGGAAAAAAGGAAATCTACATTTAGTATTTCATATAGTGGGAAAAATATGATCTTTAAAATTTTAAGTAGAGCTTGGATGAAGCAAAATCACTGAAGCTCAGTTCTATTTTCAAACACAAGAACTTCTGCATAAATAGATGATCTTTTTGAGAAATAAGTTATGAAGTATCTCTGTTCAGATTATAACAACCAATTTAGTCATCTGCATAAGCACAAATACTGTATAGGGTAAATTAACTCCACGCGTAACTGGCAGTGACATTTTGCTCATTTGCAAAATGCTGCCCATGTCCTAGCACCGTTCTGATGAGAGAGATGTGCCGAAGTTACAAATACTACAGATTGTAAGGTTTTACTACACATTAAAACTGAAACCGTGGGAGGGGGTAGGGAGAAGGTAACAGATTCCACTGCTACAAACACGTTGGCAATCAACACAGACCACAATTTGCCATAGAAATGAAACACAGTAAGACTTAAGAAAGGGACAGAACAAGTGAGGGGTACTGAACCACGTAAAACGTTCCCAGGAAGAGATGATGTGAGATACCCGATAGCTACAGCCGGATAACATAAAAAGTGCATTTAGTCTGATTCATTCAACTGCTGAAGTGATGGGAGAAGGGGGGAGGGAGGGGGGAGGTAAGATGGCCACTGCCACTTTAACACATTCAATAATTTAACAGACAACCTGACACAGGTTAAGTTGGACTTGCTGGGAATCAATTTTACATTTTAAACTTTACAGGCCTATTCTGGCTACGTTGGGTTGTTGTTTTTTTTTTATTTTACAGTCTCGAGGATTCAGTATTAGATATCACAAGGAGGTAGACTGCGTTATTTGTTTTTAAGCATCTCAATATGGGAATTTCCTTTTTGTTTTAGAGTCTGTGCTTGAAAACATTACGTATTTTAACCTAAGATGTTACAAAAACGCAAGTCTTTTAAGAAACAGAGCTCTGCAGAAAGGAAGAGCTTTTGAGGCTTGGGTTTAAGGCGCACTTAAGAACGGGGCTGTGACACCCCAGATATACATCTAACCCATTAACAACCCCTACTGAATAATTACACGTGTAGACAGGGAAGCGGATTCATTTCAAACTCGTCCCCCCGTGGCACACCTCCCCTTACGGGCAGGAGGGAGCAGAACCGTCGGGGGAGCCCCGGCCCGCTCCCCTCCGCAGTGGGGGGAACCCGGAGGGCGGCGGGTCTGGCCCCAGCTCCGCTCCGCTGGGGAGGCGCTTCCTCCCGCAGCCGGCGCTGGCAGGCGGCGCGGGGGGAGGACCGGGGTGTTTTTCCCAAGCCCGAGGAAGAGGAGGAGGAGGATGACATTTAAGGGCTCGCCTGCCTCCCGGGGGAAGGGACGAGGTGCTTCCCCCCGCCGGCAGGGCAAACCCGGGCACGGCACCTGCCCCGCTCCCGGGGCGGGGGGGGGTGCCCCTAAAGGGCTCACCCTCATACATACCCCCAGCCGCTCTCCGAGACTCCCGCCGGGCCGGGCCGGCAGTCCCCCGGGCTCCCACCCCCGCTGGCCCGGGGGCCGGGCAGGGCGCACCCCCCACACCAGGGAGTGCAGAGGAGAGGGGGACCGGGGGTGCTCGGAGGCCGAGCCAGCACCCCCCGGGTGGGGGCAGGGGGGGTAAGAGGGGGCAGGGAAGCAGGACGCCGGCTTTGTCCCGGTGCTTTACCTCTGTACACCGGGGAGCTGGGGCTCCGTCTCTCAGGTGAGCTGCTCCTCCTGCTCTCCGGCGAGCGCCGCTGCCGGCCCTTCACCCTGCCCGGCTCCGCCGCGCCGCCTCCCGCCGCCAACGGCGGCGTCGCGCTGGGCGGCGGCGGGCTGCCTCCGCCGCGACCCCCTCCGCCGCCCCCCGGCCCGGTGTTGCTGCCCACCGAGGCGGAGGGGGACCGGGTCGGGCTGTGCTGGTTGCCCCGCAGGAGCTGGTACGGGACGGTCGCCCGGATGGGCTGGAGCAGCCGGCTGGTCCCCGCCGCGCCTCCCCCGGCGCCGTTACCGGGGCCCCCGGCCGTGCCGCCCCCGGCAGTGGGGGACCCGGCGGCGCCGCGCCTCATCCTCTGCGGCGGGGGCTGGTGGTGGGACGGGGGGGTCTGCGAGGAGCTGGACGAGGAGGACATGGTGGGGATGCGCAGGACCCGGCGGGTCACTCGCTCCGGCGGCCGCGGGGGGTTCGAGCTCGGCCCCCAGCGCCCCGCATGCACCGGCCGCGGGGGTAGGGGGAGGGTGGAGGGGGAGGAAGGAGGGAGGGGGCGGGGCGGGACGGGACAAGCGCTTCACGGCCCGAGGGAGTCTCCGCGCCGCCTGCCCGGCTGCCCCCGGCGCTTCCTATCGGCGACGGCGGCTGCTCCCACGCCAGGCTCCGGCCATCGCTGCCCGACCCAGCGTCGCAGGCACCGGGGGCGCTGCCGAGCCCCGCGGCCGCTCACATCGTACAGCGCTGCCGGCTCCGAGCGGTCGGCGGCGGGGCGCGGCGAAGGCACAGGCGGCCGGAGGGGGTGGGATGGCGAAGGGGGGAGACGCTCGTAGCCGGCTCCGGCTCCTGCCCCCGCCGGCGCCCGGCAGCCGCGACCAACACCATCCACTCGCCGCGCCGCCCTGCCTGCGAATGGCAACGCGCAGCCCCGACGCCCGGCCGCGACGGGCAGGGGCGGCAGCCGCGCCCCGCCATTGGGCGCCGCCGCCGCGCCAGCTCAGGCTCCATTGCCCAGCGCCGCTGTCGCTCTCGGCTCTCAACCAATGAGAGGGCGGGGGACGGACGCGCCGGCGGAGGGAGGCGGGCTGAGGGAAGTGGGATGTGGCGGCAGCGGCGGGAGGGGCGGGGAGGTTGGGCGGGCACTGCCGCGTGCTGCCCGCCGGCGGCGGCGAGCGCCCTTCGGGGCGGTGAGGGCGAGCGGGGCCGCCGGGGCCGGGGGGGAGAGGAGCCTTCCTGCGGCCTGGCTCGGCCCGGCAGTTCGGAGGTGGCCTGCCCGGCCCGGTGCCGCGCTGCTCGTCGAGGTTTTCCCTCAGGACAGCGGGCGATTTCTCCCCACAAAAGTGGCTCCGGCCGGGCCGCCCGGCGCGGGGGAGGCAAGATGGCCTCCTCCGCTGGTTCCCCGCCGGGCCCGGGGGAGCCTCCGGGAGACGCTGCGGTGGGGTGCCCGACCCTGCGGGGCTGGGTAAACGGGGAGTACTGGGCTATACTGGCGGGCGGTGGAGGGGGAGGACAGCAGCCCCAGGGGGGGATCAGTGAGGTGCCAGGGTGTGCGCTTGAGTTTCAAGTTGACTTTACAAAGATTCTGACGGAGCAGGGACTCTGAGCCGAGCCACGCACTACCCCTAGTTCCAGAAGACTCTATCTCTAACCCAATTTCTCCATTTCCTGAGTAGGGAAGGCTCAGAAATGGAGCCAAAGTTACCTGCAACAAAGTTTATTAGCATCCATTGAATGCGACTGTCAGGCCTTTACAATAATATTCCTCTTGCTAAAAGATCAAGATGTTCTTTGAATTCAAGTTAAGTGTCACTTCATCATTTCATATAAGTGTATATGGAATTTATAAGAATTTTTTCCTAATGTATGTCCAAAAGCACTTTTTGGAGAATGTCAAGAGGAAAATAAAAAGTTTTACAGTGCTGTGAAGAAAAGTGCTCCCACTAGATGAATTGATAACAAGGAGAAAGAGCTCCCACTAGATGAATTGATAACATGAGACAATGGGACAGAAAGAAAATAAAGATTGAGTAGCTTAATAGCTAAGAAAATAAAGGCTGTAAGATCAGAAAGATAAGTTGAGCCGAGTCCATCAAGAGAGCAGTGTTTATGTTGGATCTGACGCAAATAGGATGCTAATGGAGGTGAAGGAAAGATGCAGCGAGTCTTGCTTCATGGAGGAAGCCAGCTCAGTGTGATGACCTCTCAGATTCAAAGTGCAGGCTCTAAGAGAACAAAAAGAACATAGAATATAGATAGAAGTAGACCGGTTGGTGTTTAGCAAGCTATATTCTGCTATATAAGATACTGCCTTACAGTCGATATGTAATCAAGGAAAAGTGTCACAGAATTAACGATATCCCTTGTACTCTTTTTGATCATATGATGAACACTCATAATTGCCTGGTAGCACACTTCAGGTTACTACGCTTATTCAATACTTCCATAGCTGCCCATGCCTATCCTTATCCCCTAGTAGCCCAGGAACCAGTCGATAGTCCCAATGAGAAACTGTATTCTAGGAAAATGCATCTATTCATGGGCTGTTAACGAGACTTTGTTTGCACTAGCACCATGTGATGCAGTCAGCGCGGTTATGTTACAGAAAGGGTTGGAATAATACACCTCACATCCACAGGAACATGTGCTTGAGCTACAAAGCCACTCGTATAAATTAATTTTAAGAAAAATCAGCAACCATGTATTTTTCCATTAGTCCAGTCTTTTTTCCTTTTTTTTTTTTTTTTTTCCGCTAGCATGAGCCAAATTTGTTTGTATAACTGCGGTGTTGAGTCTTTTTCCCCAAGGATTTTGTCCTGTTCTTAATCACGGCTTATGAAGTCTATCTGGTTTATTTTTAATGCTTCACTGCACTGGGGTCAAAATGGCTGGAAAGCATTCACCTGTAGAAGTAGTCTGCCCACGCTGGTATCGGTAGTGTTTTAAACAGTAAGCACATTTTCCTCTATCTGTAACTTTGTCAGATAACATTGCTGATACAGTAATGTCTCACAGACCAAAAATAATTCGGTGTCAGCTGAGAGAGAAGTTGCATCTTTGACCAGGGCAAGAGCCGATACGTTGCAGCTCTTGCCAGTGCTTAGTTACATCAGATTAAAGTCAAGGTGAACTAGTAGAACTCTTGAATTTAACTGTTTAGACAGCATTCTACAATCCCTGCGAGTAATTCCATCATGTTCTTCCACATCAAAAAAAGCATGATATTCGAATAGGAAGAACAGACGCATAAAGGCAAGGTAAACGTGTGACACAAAAAAAATCCCACAAGCCCCAAATACAAAAAGAACCATCAAACCGTAGCAGTGTAAAATATCAGTACCAAGTCTTCCCTTCCAAACAAACCAAGGACCGTGCCATAACCTTACAGTCCGAACTGAACCGACACATCACCTGCAAAGCCTTCAGAGCAAGCGAAGAAGAAAAGATCCACTGGGGCCGCTTCCAGTCAAACTGTCGCCAGAGACATCAACAGCTGCACAGGGGAGATGTCGCTCCCCAGAAGTTACTTCAATCTTCATCCCTTCTTAACTAGAATTAGCATACGTAGTATGACAACACCGTGCCATGTGCCCAGTAAACAGTGGTGTTCAGAAGAGATGAAGAAAGTATTCTTCCTTATTTTAAAGTGCTTCGCCAACTGCTGAATTTTTCATTATGTTTTTGGTCTAGGTTTCAGAGTGCTTCCCTCAGGGAATACCATTGCTCTGTAACATTCAGGGGAAGATATAGCAGGGAAAGTGAAGCAAAAACTGAGCTCCTATCAGAAGCTTCCTATCTTTCGAAAACCCACGTTTGCCTTAAATACCTTGAGACAACTTTTCAAAAGCCACGTAAGAGGCATTTCTTACTTCTCATTTCCATTTTAAGCAGCTACCTTGTCAGACAGCATGTGCTTAAGAGAGTTTACACTGGAGGTAAGGGGTGTTTCTGAAACTGAAATCCTTTTGGGAGACACGGGTGTCCTTCGCACGGCTTCTGGGAGAGGCATCCTGAGAGCAGTGGAAATTATACATCACAGCAAGAGCGTGGGAACAAGGGAGGGAACTCAAGGAGTGGGGCAACAACAGGCAAGCGTGGAGCAAAACTACACACATCTCTCCTGTGATTATCAATTACTAATGAGTTCATCTCTTGAGGGCAGAAACAGATTTACTTGAGTGCCATGAGCCATGGAAACCAAGAAGGTTTGGGTAGTCACTAGACATGGTGCAATCCTAATCCTTAGTTTGTTCCTACGTGAAGGTTTTAGAGAGGAAAGACTCTTCAAATCTGGACATATCTTTTGTTTCTAGGCACTTCCCTGGACGTTAGGCCATCAATCCTCTGCTCCCAGTGTATCTACCTGCTTGTTTCATTATTTTTATTTCTCCCGTATCTCTCTCTGTTTTCTTTGCTGCCTTTTGCCCATTCCACTTAGAAACAAGTCCTTTGTGACTGTCTCTGAGGTTTTCACACGTCACCTAACACAAAATAGTAATGAGACAGGAAGCGTTTATCATCACATATCTTCGGATGCATTCCCTGTATTTCATTTATTTGTAATGAGTATACAATCGTGAATATTACATCTGGGAAGAGAGAAAGAACAAGAAGTAGTACTTGCATCCCAGTAATATTCTGGAAGAGATGACCAGAAAGCATTAGCTGCAGCTGAAGACTAGAACAACCCCAAACAACCTAAGGTGCAGCTCTCAAATGATAAAACTGGGTCTAAAATAAGGTTGCCACTGGGCGCTTGCAGCATCCCTAGGCAGGAACAGGAGCGCCATCTGTAGTTAGGGCCCCCTGGGAAATGCTGCTTTCTGCCTCTGAGTAGCTCTGCTGAAGCAGGAATGGCAAAATATCCAAGAAAATGTCTATCTCAGGGTGTGAGGGTGTTGGTTTAGGTTTTGGCCTGTTTTGCCTTTAAAAAAAAGTCTAGCTAGAACAAGCCAGTCATGGGAAAAACAAAATATATGGAATTATTTTTACTACAAGTTTTTTTTGACAGCTGGACGCTGCCTTCATCAGCCACACTCCATCTTCTCACAGCTCCCAAATGTTCTATGGCACAGATATGTTCTCCTCAGATCAGCTGAGGACTCTCTGTCCACAGGCTTCTTGGGACTTGCCTTGCAATCGTGCCCTTGAATTCTCCAGGGCTGCTGGTACGAAGTCATTATCCCCACTGCTGGTTTTGTTGACACTCGCGAGGGAAGAGGTTGGAATCGAGAAGTCTGGGTGAAATGCAGAGGAGTGAGAAATGGGTCAAGACATCAAAAAAAAAATTATAAAAAAGAAGGAAAGTATTTGGGACTGGGGTAGGAGGGCCAGGATTCAGGCACAGAGAATAAAGGAGAGAAGGAGCCAAAACGGGGCAGGTATAGGCAGGCAAAGCTTCTGTCTCCCCATTCAGTGCCACTTACAGCACTTCCAACTCATGATGACTTTCAAGTCTCTACATGCTCACCTTATCTTCCAACAACAAAAGGAAACCCACTACTGCGGACTTACTTTCGCATTGCTGATCATCCAGTTTAGGGCCAAACATGTGGTCAAGTGTTAGGTTTCCTTTCCTCCTGCCTTAGTTTCCCTGGAGATGGGGAAAAGGCATCAAGTAAAGGAATGTTAGACCTCTGGAGTCAAACACTATCCATACTAGGTCAAATTAGTATTTATGAATACTCACAAACTGGAAAAATTCAGAATTAAGTTTAGCATCAAATGTCAGCAAAAAGGTATTATAGTGCTGTCTTTTTCAGTCAAATGCTGCTCATTATTGTGTTTCATTCAGTGCACGGGATTGTCGCTGTGAGTAAGGACTGCATAATGAACAAGCCAGAAAACTACAGAATAAGAACCGTAAGATTTTCCCTTAAAAAAATTGAATACCATTTTGGATAATTGTCTTTTTTTCCTGTCTGCCAGGAGCTTTTTTGTGATACTGAATAACTCACTTAAACCAGAACCTGCTCATTAACCATTACTTTTGTTATAACAAAATCTTATCTCATCTGGAATCAGACCTGCTGATACATCCTCTTCTCTTCTTCAGGAAAATAGGCCAACCACTTGGGACTTGAATTACGTATTCCTTAGGCATTTGGTTTAACATGAAGGCAAACATTCAACTCGCAGCTAAAATCACCAATCCTCCTTCCTTCCAGGCTCCTAAGTCAGTCTGAAGTTTTTCCTTCTCTCCATTGGTACAGGTAATTCCATTCAACACTTGCCTTTAGCTAAGTCAACCCTGTCATACCATACCCTGTGAGAAGGTGAGTTTTCTCCAGCCTGCAGCCCTGCCCTACGTTACTTTTTCAAGTTAAATCACTTGGCTCAATCACCATCTCCATCACTTTGCCCCAGTTCATCATCTGGGGAAAAAAACCCACAATTGGTACAGCTGGGACTAAGCCCAAGTCTTTTCACAGGAGCAGCTGAGGGCTTTTGCAGGTTTTCCCTTTATGCCATTTCTAGGCGATCAGTGAGGACACCCGAGGCCAAATTTGTGGGTTTGCTGAACACCAAAGTGAAGCTGAAGCTGATTGATATGGTGCATTAAATTAATGAAATGGTGTAAAATGCTAAGTATTCTGATAAAAAAAAAAGTTATGGACACTTCTAGCGTTTTTACCTTAATTTCTCTTGCCAGTGTCTTTATCTGTAAAATGTCAATAATAATAGCTAAATAATGCAAGGACATCATAAAAATAATTCTTCATATTTATAAAACACTCTCATGCTACATCATAAAACCATTTATGAGGAAACATTATGTTTTCAGGGTAGCTTAGGTGCTCTATGTTAAGTATGTCCAGTAACAGTACCTTCAATGGGAAAGATAGAAACAGTAAGCAAATACCACTGGCAATTTGAATGTATTTATATTGTTATATTTATTGCTAATCATACCAAATACAATAAATGAAAGGAATGGCACCATTTCATGTGAGCAGTACCTTGCTAAGGATATTAGGAAAGCACAAATGGGCTGTATAGTACTTTGATTTGTATGGCATTTTACGTTTTAAATGAGCAGCATCCCCTTAACAAGGTAGATTTGAAGCCGTTATCATCCATTAAAACAGCTATAAGTGTCTGATAGTAGAGTCCCTGACATCTTTCCATTAAGATTTCTTGATTCAGCCTGTATCTGGCTTTTTTTGTTCTTTTTGAACTGCATTTGCTGTGAATGCCCCTACCGGTGCCCTAGCTGTCGGGTTTGTGCTGGTGTTAAAATGGGTACATTTTGACAATACTGATTTCAAAGGCAAATATGAGGGTTTAGGAACTCCAGTCCCTATTTCAGAGAGTCCTCCTCTGGATTTCTTCTACCTGACTGTCTTACTTTACTTTTTCTCACAAATAAAGCCTTGTTTACCACCATCTTTCTTCCTAGGCACAAGAAACAGCACTGAACTTTTTGGAGCTTGTCACCGCTATTCCTTTACCAGCCAAATGGGATGCTGTTGAGTGACACAGTGGACGCCCCAACCACCACAGGGAACTAAACGTGCTGTCTCTACATCTCCAAAGCAGGAGAATATTCTCTCGTTAAATGGATTTTGCAGCCTGGTAAGAAGAATAAAATGTACGAGCGTGCCACATTGTTTAAAGAATTTTAGGGTTTGCTACTCCGTAAGGGACATACTCTTAAGAAGGATGTTCCATTTTGAGACCTTCTGTGCATACAACAGGTTCTGGGGCCAGAGCAGAGTCACAGCACTGAGGCGAAATGCTGGAAATAATTATTATTTCCAGGCAGGTAATATATTCGCCTGTAGAACAAATATTTACTTGTAAATGTGGCTTGTTGGTGTGACAGCTATAAAACAGGCTTTAACAGTTTGCCTAATGCTAATTTACATATAATAAAAGTGCATTTACATAACAGTAAGGAACAAACCTGTAAGAACAAGGAAGCGTGCAGTTAGCTTAAAAGTGTACTGTTGAGGCAGCATGGTATTTAAGTGACATACATGATGCATTTCTGTTTTAACTGTATGCTTCCTTGAGTTTGTGGGTTCAAGTCACAGCTTTAATTGCATTTAAAAACAGGTTTGGGGATATGAATTTCCTTTGTAGCTTTTACATCCCAAACTAAAATAGAATGCAAAACTTAGGCATCATTAAAAGAGAGACAAAGGAAAGGGAACTGCTAGTAGGTCTCAGCAGCTGGGATAATCTCCCAGGGGGAGAGGCGGAAACCTTATTCCATGAGTCATTTAATACCAAATAAACAAAGCACTGGAGTATAAATTGTAAAGCATGATTTTGTTGTTGTTGTTGTTCCTTGACAGAGGGAAGGCTACTGGACTTAATGGAGCTTTTCTTTTTTTAAGTTCTGTAGTAGTAGAAAGCAGACAACGTTATATATATAGTTTTTCTTTATTTCGCGTTGTCATTTTGATTCTTGCTGTAATGGTAATATAGTAAAGACATGAGCAACTTTAGCCCCTGCACGGTGAAGTAAAACTTTTTTTCCCAGATGGAGCCCTCAAGAACTGCTGAAACTAAGGATCCTCTTAGAAAGTGGCCACCACTGATATAGAATCATAGAATGTGATGGGTTGGAAGGGACCTTTAAAGGTCATCTAGTCCAACCCCCCTGCAGTAAGCAGGGACATCTTTAACTAGATCAGGTTGCTCAGAGCTTCATCCATCCTGGCCTTGAATGTCTCCAGGGATGGGGCCTCCACCACCTCTCTGGGCAACCTGTTCCAGTGTCTCACCACCCTCATTGTAAAGAACTTCTTCCTAAAGTCTAATCTAAACCTATCCTGCTGTAGTTTAAAGCCATTGCCCCTCATCCTATCGCTACATAGTGTTTTAATTACAGTTCTATAAAAGGTTTTACATGCCTGACTATCACAGGTGCTGCTATTAAATGCTATGCTTTAGTGACAAAGCTCTGAGGAAGGCAGGTGAGTAAGCTGTGTATGCTGCACATGCTCCTGGTCTCCAGTGGAATCCATGGGACTGATAGAAGGCAACAAATAATCCCTTTGCATTGGTACTGTAGGAGCATGTCTGTAATCAAACATAATTATGGAATCACTACCAGTCAGAGCTGTTATAGTCTTGTCTGTAATCAAGAACAGCATTATTGCAACATTTAGTACTCCCAGAGTAATCTGAGATTTATGGATCCTTGGAAAGAAAAGCGTTATTTGGCAAATCTATTTATGTGTGTTATTTGCCCAGAAAGAGATTTCTTTCTTTGAGACATCAGGACAGTTCCAGTGAAGTACATCTTCTGGATAATTTCTTCAGATTCTTCACAGTCTTAAATGACAAAAAGCGCACACATTACTTGAAGGAATTCTTTACAAGCTTGTCATGTGCAAACTTCGACTGGCCAGCCAGGTAGACCTGAGCACACATAATTTCCCTGATGCTTGAGATAAAATGTAACCACTACTGCTGGCGGTATAACTACTACATCCAAATAAACAGCTGAAATCAGTGTCGTCATACAGAAATTGAACTCTTTGGTGTAATTGTTCAGTTATTACAAGGCCAGGATGAAATGTCTCAAGGGGAAGGCTTTCCACTATAGTATTGAGTTAGGTTTGGCTCTTCCAGCAGACAGTGTATCTCTGTTACATGAAAGGGAATGTTAAACAGAAAATGTATTTGGAAAAAGGATGATATGTGAGGTAACTCATCTAACTCATCATAAGAAGTGTAGAGAAAGGGAGTAAGAAGTGCAGTTGATCGTGCAAGTGTAGAAGAAGCTGTATCTCTTAATTTTGGAAGGAAGAGGGGAGAAAAAGAAATTTTTTGCAACTCCTTAGATTATAATGGGACGGAAGACATCTCTGAATTCAGAAGTGGGGGTGGGTGGGAAAGCAAAGGAAGAAGAAAAATCTTGTTACCTTAAAAATGTTACCTCAAAAGGTTTGGCTGCCAACTAATAAAAACACCTCAAAGTTCCACAAGGAAGTTGTGTTTTGTTCTACAAGTTACATAGGTGATCTGTAGAGTTGATCTGGAGGGCACAAAAGCCGATACAGCCTACTCTCCATACCAAGCCTCTGAGGCTGGGAGAGTCAGCTCCTCTGTTTGTGTATATGGCGACAGCTCTGTGAAATACCTCTCAGATACAGCAGCTTTATCAGAGAGAAGCATCTAGGCTGCCATGCAAAGGGAATCCTCCCAGTGGTGTGTCAGGCTTAAGGAAGGGCGTGATTATCATCCCAGAGGAGTGTAATGTGAACCTGTGCCACCCATTCATCCAAGTGGTGGTGAGATCAAGGAGGCTTCTGCTCTTTGCTCACTCTTCCATTCTTTTCTTCTCTTTCTTTCTTTTTATTTCCTTTCTTTCATCAAGCAACTTATCTTCATATTAACTTATTTTATCGTGTACATTTAAGATGTGCAAAGCATGAACCAACACCCCAAGGCACAGTGGTCCTTGGAAATGGATCTCCAACTAGACCTTCAACAGATGGTCAAACCAGGACAAGCAGGTAGATGGGAGTTTCCCATCTTGGGGTGCTTGGGTAGCTGCTGGCTCTGATTAGCATCTTCCAATGGCAGGTTTTCTCTGAAAACAGTCTAGTGGATTCTTTCACCGGACCACATCAGCTCTTCTAAGCCTGGTGTTTCAAGACTTCTCTACCAGCCACAGCCTGGGACTCACAAAGCTCTGGTCCCTACATAATGGTGACGTGGCACTTCCACACTTTTGCCTGAGTTCGTCTTGAAGGTGGATGTTGTCTGTTCTCTCACTTCAAGGAAGCACGTCCTCATCTAATGAAATCAGGTGTCTGATCCCCCAGGTCTCCTGAACTCCTGCATGTCTTTTTTTTTTCACAGGAAGGACAAGCAGTTCAAACACCAGACAGGAGAATGGTGATCCTGCAGCCGCATTGGGCTGTGCTTATTTATGGGTCATAACCCAGAAACAAAATATTCGTGTGTGTTTGAGGCTTTGTTCTGGTCTCACAGATCCAGTAGCATTAATGGAGTTGAGCCTAGAATTTAATACACATGAAAATACAGAAAAGCGAGGCCGAGAAAACTCAGGATTAAACAAATAACCTCTGCATGACAACAGCAAGTGAGCTTGATTTTTTTTAAAACCAGCCAGATTTCTATACAGAAGGCCTTTTCCTCACTGCTGGCTGCAGAAAAGAAGGAGCAGAGGCAGCTGCAACCACCTCAGCTTTGGAGATGGGGCTCCCAGTAGTCAGTCCTGCAAGAAAACACCTGGCCGACCTTAACGAACATTATTTTCTAGAATGTTCCCCAAGCTCTGCTGGCAGGGAAATATACCTACTGTATAAGCAAGAACTAAAGAGACAGTTCTCAAACAGCACACGGTTTGACTTAGAAAAGCTTTCCTTAAGGGCAGAATTAATTATATATCATACAGATCTATTATATATTCTGTTTATACAATTATAAAGCATTATGGTTAATTAGTTGTGGTACAGACTCCTGAAGCAGAATCTGGTTAGAGAATAAACAAAACACTCAGTCAGCTGCGACGGTGGTTAACGACTTGCACTTTCATATCGCCTTTCACACTGAACTCTTGAAGTGATTTGTAAGTTACACAATCCAGTGGGCTTGCGTTTCATATTTTTTTTGGTTTTATATAAAATTAGAATATGCTGATGTGAAGTGGCCTGGTATTCTCACACCTTTAAGAAATTAAATTCAAAATATTCCCTAACCGTCTTCAATTGAACTGTTTTTCCTGTTTACTGTCATTGCACCTGGGTGAGCTAGTGGTTAATCGTGATCCTGTTACGGCTGGCATTGTATATATACAGAACATAAGTACTTCTCCATCCCCTTTTCCTCTCCTGATATATACAGCTCTGACTGGCAGAAGTGGGAACCTCTGTCTGCCTCGCTATCCTAAATATAGGGGTGAAATCCTGATTGTGAAAAGATTTTGATTGGACTGAAGTGTGCAGTACTGCATAGGTTTCGTTTTCAAACTATATTCTTACATTGGTTTAATGCGATGAAATGGGCTGACATGCCACAATATTCATGCCTCAAACCATCTGACATCTTTGAACTTAATTACTTTTTTGCCATCACATTGTTTAGCGCTCAGTCTTATTGTTGTGTATATGCTGCTTCAGGTGCTTCAGGGGAGAATAAGTGGTTTTGGAAATCTCATCAGTGTCATATGAGTAAAGCTAAAAAAAAAATAAATTAGTATTATTTGTGGTGTCATGGGATATTGTACTGGTTACTGTGCACACTCAAAAAGGCAGTTCTTAAAGCAAAAGAGCTTGTAATATTTATAAGAGAAACTGAAGTCAAAAACAAGAAGAAGGGAGTGAGAGTGAAGTTAGAGTATGTATTTAGTACAGACTAGATTATCTATACTGCAAAATGTAGCACACAATATATTTACAGATCTACAAATAAGTTAAAAAGAGCACTCCCCACTGAAAATGCCGCAGACTGATACCACTTCTCAGTTTCCTGAATGCATCGTGAAAGTAGTGGGATTTGAGATAATTTTAAAGGAAGGCTGCGTAGGTTTTTTTACAGTCTATTTTGGGCATAGTTCTCTAGAAGAAAGCCTGAAAGACGTATATGAAAGAACTCCTGAGAGATAGAGATATGTGGGCAACTGAAAATGTCATCATCAGCTCGGGACAACGAACTGCACAGTAAAATACCAGATAAGATTACAGATGAGCGCCCAATGGATGCCCCTAACTTGTGTTCAAAGTAGCAGTAAAGGGGAATGCCAGGAAAAGATACAAAAAAGGGCTGATAAAATCATAGCAAGAATTCAGGAAGGTCATCTTGACTTCAATGTTTTAGTCTCAAGTGGAAACATTGAAAAGTGGAGAACTTGCATTGTAGAGATGGCAATTGCATTGATGCAATCACAAGAAATCACCTTAGAAAACACATGAGTAGAAGAATAAGAAGTAAAAATAGAGCTTGGTGAGAAACCTGTTGAAAGAGAAAGCTAGGAAGCTCCCACAGCTGAAAGAAAAGTCAAGAAATTGGCAATGATTTGGAAAAGAAAACAAGAAAAGATGGAGTGTGAAGAGAGGACAAGATTTCAGAGTCACATTATGATCAATAATGTCACAGGCTGTGGAGAGGGAAGGAGTCCTGAGATTTGGTCACATCATTAATGGTGACCTCAGAAGAGCTGAGCAGAGTCTACGCAGCTGAAATTACAGACGACTTGGGAAAAGGTGAAGTTGGCAGAAAGCCTTCGAGGTGATTGTTTCAGGCAATGCATTATTTTATTTTAGAAATCATGGACAGGAGTAAAACTCATCAGAAACGTGAGCGCAAAATGAGGTCAAATGTAGTATTTTAAAAATATGGATGAGACAGACGTCCTTCTATGTATGTTGGGATGGCCATGAAGAGTTAAGAAAAGCAAAGGACAAGGAAAAAAAATACCCCAAAATAGCAAATTACAGGATTACTGGTAAAGGAGGAGGGGTAAAAGGAAAATCTGATAAGAATTGGCAGGATAAGGGATTGGGAGAGAGAGGAAAAAGTGGGAGAGTGGATGGAAGGAGAAAGAATGTGGATTTGTTGATTAGATCTTCTCTTGAAACAGAAAGAACTGATAACATGGATAAGAAGATGGCAGAGGTGTGTGAAGCTGGTTTCATGAGAGCATTATTTAAATTAAATGTTTGTATTTTACAAAGCAAATATATTTTTAGCTTATAAATATGAAGAAGTCATTACTTAATTTGAATCAGCGTGACAAATATATGAAAAGTCTAATACTTTTCCTAATCTCATGTCTGAATTATAAAAAATATTAAGATCCTCAGACAGTGATAAAAAGTTTAAATATTATCATGAATTTGTGTGGGAACTGATTATTTTTCAAGCCGCTATCAGAGAGCCCATTTGCATCTTCTGCCGCTCAGGAAATACACATTTGTGTAGATGGAAACAAGATGACACTTTCAAAAATGTTACTCCCAAGTATATATTAACATTTGGTTAACACAAAGAGATTGAAAAAAAAAAATAAAGTCCTATTCCTGTAGTTTATGCAAGTGAAAGTCCACTTTTGCTATTAGTGTTTTACTTTTGCTGTGTAAACATCGTTTCGTATTTCTGCTTATTATTCTTACATACCTATAAATTAAGCTTCTTGCTGCTTAATTTTAGCAGTGACAGTGATCAGACACATGGGGGTAGAAAAGATTTAGAAGCCCAGCTTGTCCATCCTACAATAGTCCAAAAAGCTGGAGTATTCCATCCAGTGGAGGTTTAAGTTCCCAAGTAAAACGGCTTTTCTTCTTTCAAGTGGCAAACTTCCCAAAGAGTTCTCATCTACAAATTCCCCTTGAACGGTTTATTAAATTTAAATTTCAGCATTTTATTGCTGTTTTCCGTAGATACGAGTTAGCTATGCTAAATAATACTAAAAATATCCCACTTTATTAAATGCATGTGAAGAATTTTAATTGGTATTAGTTTCATAGAAACACCAAAGAACTTGAAAGCTGTAGAACAGTCTTACGTACAAGCCACTACGTGGAGAATAACTATAAAGTTTATGAGAACAGAGATCCCATGGGTTTAGCTTTTGCAATAGCATTTTAAGTAATATATTTAGAAACTGTAATATGTACGCTAGCATGATTGCTTTGATCCAGGCATTGGGATCCATGGAATGGACATCGCTGTGACATCTGAGCGCTGGGTTAATGCACACCTCTCAATTTTAAAAGTTTATAATAGGCAGGTAGGCCTTTTGTATTCATGTGCCGGCTTTGTTAAGTGTGCCCTAGTCCAACACCATCGTTCCAAGGCTGTGTTAGTGTCTGGGGAGTCCCTGCTTTGCCCAGAGCTAGGCTCAGCCCTCGGCAGCCCCGCTGCATCCCTCGGTGTGGGCTCTTGGAGCCACTGGCAGCGAAAACAGCTCCACAGCCAAGGAAATAAAAAATAACTTTGCTTCCCTCCCACCCCCTGTCTACCCCGGTGCAAAGGGAAGGGAAGAATATTTAATGCTGAAACGAGAGAGAGTTCAGGTAATAATAGCATTTTAGGAATAGCTTGTGAAGATACGTGTATTTCAGGCAGTTCCCACCTGCCCCTAAATTATAGCTTGTAGTGCATCACTCCCCGCAGCGGCTTTACACACTTGGAAGAAAAGTAATGGGCTGAGCCTACGTATAAACTAAAATTTAACATGTTCAAAAAGCAGCATAAATTAAAAGTACAGAACAAGCTGTTGTAAGACATTTTGGTTTGTCTTGAAACCACCATTTTCTTTCAAGATGTGCAGCGTACTCAGGAGCACACAGCAGCAGCTCCAAAAAACATCATCCTCCAACATTCCAGCTTTTATGGGTGTGCTTTAATTAAAAGGATTCTGCACAACAAGGAAACCTGAATCTTCAGGAGAAAAACATTGATTATAAAAATACACTATTATGAATTTCTATAGGTTCAGAGAGAAAAGGAAGTGTGTGTTGTAGTTATATGGCAGCATTTTAAGAAAACCAAGTTAGTTGGTGCGCCAAATTCTGTTATATATCAGCAATTTGAAAAGAGAAACCCTGATTTCAATCTACTGTTATCCTATCTCTAAACAGTAAGAGTCCATCAATAGAACAACATAATAAGGATGATCTGATACAGTCCCTGGCTTATTTAGGGAAGAAACTTCTACAAGAAATTAATTGGACGATGAGAGTCAGAATTACAAGTTAAGTTTTATATCCACATATCTTATTTTCCTCCTGAGACACTGAGCGTGTGATATACACAGAGAAAATATGTAGCTATTTGCACCAATAAAACGTGTCAATGGATTTCCTACGAGATGCTTTTTCGTGCTTTACCAAATCAATCCTAAATGGTTCTAATTTTTTATGTGATTTCTTAGAACGTGTCTTTGGTACTGGTTGTGCTACATTTACTTTGGAAAGGCAAAGAACTGCTACCTAAGGTAATTCTGCTATTTTGAAGTGTTTGTTTGTGAGCATCCTTATTGCTGGTATTACGTATGATGGAGTTGTCCTGTTGTCATTTATTTTGCAGAAGGGATATTTCCTGCCTCTCGGTCTATACTGAGATCATCTTTGATTTCTTGTGTGAGACTAATACTGCTCTACCCCCAGTGGACTTGCACAGATTACCAGTGGAAACACACCTCGGAGTAAGTCGTCTCTCTCTCTATTGGGCTTTTCACAACCACATCCAGAAGATCAGAGGGAGCTTTATCACAGTCTCTTTCTTGCCTAGGAAAAAATCTTTCAGAATCTTTCAGAAAGTTCCACCCTTCTGGCCTCACTCCTGTACTACCTGTCCTGGAACGGTGTTCCAGTCTCAAAATAAAACACTTTACAAACACTTTTAGTTATCTTCATGTTAAGTATTTTGAAGAGGTACATGATACGCAAAAAAAATTGCAAGAGGACCGCACGCGTTTGGGCAGCCTCTTCTGTTTTCATGTCAAGTGCTGACTGGTTTTATAGTAGCTTCCGTGCTGCAAATTGTTTTACCAGCCCAGTGAATACATAATACCACATAATTTTAATTTTTTAGCTATTCAGATTGACATGGAAGGTAAATGACAGTATGCATGAAGTTATTTCCTTAAAACATACATGGCATATGTGGGTTGACACACTTGGATCCACAGCTGCAAGCTGAGATCAGCCCTCACTCCATTGAAGCTATCAAGGTTGATTTCTAAGGACTGATGTAAGAGGGAAAAGCTTGCTTTTTAACGTAGGAAGGTCAGAACAAAAGTCATCTTTGCAATGGGGCATGCTCTGTAAATATTCTGTAAATACTTTACCTAGCTTAATAAGATAGAGATGGCATTTTTCTAATTTCTTTCTTTTTGAAGCTCTATCTCCTTTTCATAACCAAACAGGTTGGGTAGATCATAAGTATAAAATATATAAATTGTAGATGAAAAAATAATCTATGACACTTAACCAGAATAGCACAGTGAAACTGAAAGACTAACCTGATCCACGGTTTCTGGGAAATAATGTCACTGGCATGAAATTCAAGCACAGCACGAGCCCTTTGCACGGCACGTAGCCACACGCACAGCCGTGGTGCTGCTTGGCTGCGGTGATGGATTCCTGGAGGACAAGCACGGGGAGCGAGTGCTTGGGCCCCTCTCTTCCCACTGGAGGACACGGGGTCCCCCCTCCCTCACCGAGCAAGGAACTGCCTGAGCCGTCACAGAAGGGTGCCCCACAACAGAAAGGGCCATTTCTGGAAAGAATAGGGAGCCAGAAGGGATTCCTCCCAGCAGCACAGCTCAGCCAGCCAAAGCAGCACCGACCTGACACCTTTTGCAATGGGAAGGAACCCAAAAATTCTTTCCTTCCTCTCTGGCAGTACCTTTACCCTGATGAGAGCAGCTGCATATCACCTGTTATCGAGAGGGTGGTTGCTGGCCAAGAGACCTGTGTTACTCGCTCCTGGTTTTAAGTTTTAATTTTCACCTGCTGTGGAGAGATAAAATGCATTCCAGTTTAGCTTGACGATCCTGCCTGCACAGGTGTGCTGTAAGAATGCCACTGTGGTGTTCAGCTGGGGGAATGTTTTAGATGACTACAGTAATTATCAAAAGTACTGGTTTTAGTTCTGCCTCCCCTCCCCCGCTTTAATCTGGATCAGATTTGCCAAATAGTTTCAGCTGACTTTTTTCCCTAGGTAAATAAAGCTGGAGGAGGAAAAGGAAGGGCTCATGCCTCCTTTGATGCAGTACCTGGCACTTGAACGATGCAGAAGACGGGAGCTGTGTATTCAAGGCCTTCCCCTTCATGAGATTATTCGAATTCAGATTTTTAATTTCCTACCTAAATTAGTCCTCTAATTATCATGTTATTAGCTTTTTCCTGGGTGGGGTCACCAGTCCCTGATACTGGTGTATTTTGGGTATGTAATTAAACATCCAGGGTGGAGCAGCTCCTCGGTGAGCAGGGCAGTGGGGAGGTCGGGAGGAGCTCCAGAGGAGCTCCAGGTCATCACCCTGAAGGTTGGTGTCCAGCTACAGGCTCTTCTGCCCGCCTCTGCTGCGGAAGGGAGGCGGGAGCCGCTGCCTCTCCTTCTCTGCCGTCTTTTGTCTCCCTTTGCTCCTTTAGCAGAGAACAAAAATGTGAGGGCCAGAAAGGGGTTGGTGTCTTATAGGGATGTGCACAGACCTAATATTTGTTATGTGTTTTATACAGAAGTAGGATGGAAGAGCTGCAGCAGGAGAGACTGAGGGAGAACCAGCTCTGAAGAACCTGTCTCCCGAGGCTGGAGGATCTCTCCAAATTTAACGCAGGTTCTCACATCTTGGTGGGTGCAGCGGCACCGCCGTGTAGGTGTTCAGCAGGGGGAACCCCCAGCTCCTGATTTCTGTGAACTGAGCCCTTTGATCCCTCTTGTTCTACCTACCTCTAAATAAAATAGCTACTTTGCTGTCAAAGGGAACAGCTTATTCAAATTGGGAATTTTTCAGTTTTTCTCTTCATCATGAAAAATGGAAAAAAATTATTTTGGGTCAGTCTAAACAAATTTTATTCAACTTTTCAGCTTAGCAACTGATCCAAAAACATAATTTGCACAGTTCTAGTTCCACTGTTATCACTCAACAGGTTCTATAAATATAGACATTAATTTGCACTCTAAAATGAGTTAGTGCAGAAAAAAACCCCTAGGATACAGAAGTACACCTAGATGATTTCTCTCTGTGTTAGTACCAGCTGTGTCAGTCAAATTAGGCCATCTGTAACATGCTTGTAATCTACAGTTTTTAAATTCCCATCCAGCTACGCTTACGCCACTCCTTTGTTTTCAGTAGCATTAGACAGGATTAGCTGAAGAAGGAATCGAGTCTTCAAAGTTAATTAAAATGATGTTAATGATGACCAGGAAGGCATACTTAGAAGCTATAGGTAAAGAGATTTAGATGCTCAACGTGGGGTAGTTGTGCCCAGGCTTTCAAGCTCCTGATCTACGGAAGAAAAATGCCTCTGGTTTCTGGCGGCGGTGAACCTGCCAGCTAAACGCCGAGTGAAGTATAGCTGCTTTGGCTTCCCCCAGAGGCTCCCGTCTTCTCCTTCCTCTGGAGGCCCCATCTTCTCAGTCCGGTGCTGTTACATCTTTAATAAGATCAATAATCTTTCTTGGTTTTAGCAGCTTCATGAATTCTGATTAAGCTCCATGACAGTGGCTGTGTATTAAGAATAATAGGCAAGAAGAAGACTTTAGTGTCTCAATCCATGAGGCATGATAGTTTCTTCTTAAGGCAAACTGTTATTGATTTGATCTGGGTTCTCTCAGCGTGGCCTCTGTAAATAAAGTGCTGGTACACAGTACACTTACTGTACGGCTCCTCTTCCCTGCAGACCAGTTCTTTCTGATGAAGGCTCACTTTAATTGTTCCATGACTACTAATCTGTTTAATTAAGGCTCACGTGGCTAGGTCTTTGGTGAGAAGATTTGACGTGCTTACAAAATTAATATAGTAAGAAATCACAGAGCTACAATCGTGAGCAAAAAATCAGAATGGTCTCTAGCACTGCCTTTCAACCAAACACTGGTGAGAGAGCTTCTGCACAACGTTAAAATTCAATTAAGTATTTTGGGGAAAAAAGCGGGCACTGACAGGATACGTCACCTGACCACAGGAAGCTGTGCTGACAAAAATTCATAAAGTGGAAACTGGAAACCCATACTCTGAAGCTTTCCTGTATTAACAGTTTAATGTCCAACTATGTAATATATAATTCATGAGAATTCTTTAATGTTAACCAGCATATTTTGCAATTTATTATTCTTATTTAGAAAGAAGTGAAGACCAAGCTACTCTCTCTGATTTCTGAAGCCATATTTTATCATTTTTAATATAAACGTCTCATGATAATTTTCCGCAGACTCCACTTTGCAAACCCCTATTTTCAGTCCTCATTAGTGTGCTCATTTGGATTCACTTCTCGGCCACTGTTTTCCTTTTGAAAACGGAAAAATTTCAGGGAATTAGACAATGAGGGGTGGGGAATGATGCAATTGTGTAGAAACGTGGATAGAACTATATTGCTGCTTCACAGTTTTTTATGAAAGTGTCCTCTAAATGCAGTTCTGGAATGACTCCTACGGTCAACGTTTGGGATTTGATCTAACCAAAACCATCCGCAAATCCTCTTTCCATATGCTGAATGTTGTGTTTTCTATGGTCTTCTATATACTTTGTATTTTAAAAGTGGATTTCTTTGTTTCTTTTGGTCCTTTCCTGACTACAGTAGTACCTAAGCATCTTGGTTTAATGACTTCATGGGTTTTGTGTCTTTAAACCCTTTCATTTCTGCTACCTTCTCTGAAATGGATTATGTGGAAGAACGTTCCGTAAAACTGCTTTGTAAATCCCATTTTTGTTTTTTAATATCTGCTACTAGTTGTGAGTATCCACTCCATTGGGAGCCTCAAGAGACATGATAGATGCCAAAAGTACCGTGTTTGGGAGTGAGCCTACAGTGGAACAAGAAAAAAAATATATCATTAACGTGCTTTATTCGGGAAGGAATCTGGGGCCTTTAAGAAACAGAAAGGGAGAAGAGAGGCCGCAGAGTATGAAAGTATTGACAAGGCTAAGAGGCAGTACACTCCAGTTCGAAAATATGCAGACATGCCAGGAGAAGGGGCAGGCAGTGAGCCCTTTGGTAGCTGCCATGGTAAAGGTGACCGTGCCCTTCAGAGCAGTTACCTCTGCCGTTAGATTGGAAAGCAGATATCCACAGCCCCGGGGAATAGCTTGCGGCAGGATAAATGTGCCACAAAGATGAAGCTAGGGGAAATTGAATCCAGAAACGGGGAAACTAAAATTACATGGAAAAGACTCTGATAAGGAAAAGTGAAAGAATAATCAGTGCATGGAGACTAAAAGAGAGATTTTTTTCAAAGCTGTTTCAAGACGCAAATCTTCCTCCACTAGTTCTTTGTTGCATTTTAAAATAGTTAGATATCTTGGACTCGAGGTATCTAGAAGAGGACTAACCTGCTTCAGGTCAGTTCAAAGGTGACATAGAAGAGTATTCAAAACATGTTTGTTAAAAAAGTAAATTTCACTAAAGTTTACTTTAAACTTTCCCCATACTGTTGCTCCAAGAACTGTCTGAGATTATTGTAACTGAAAAATAGAGGGAGGGAGAAAGCTCAGTTTTACAGTACTTAATATTATATGTGTAAGAATATTCATGTTGCTTTTTTTTTTTTAATAAAAACACACCCATTGATTGTCTGGGTCTTTCATACAGCAATGAGGAAGAAAAAGAAATATTTAAAAAATTAATTGTACAAGCCTGAGTACTTAACGTTACTTTGTAGTCACATTAGAACAGACGAACTCTCAACTGAGGGTATTCTTACAGATCCCAGTATGACAACAAGGCGGAAAACACCAAAAAAAGGTCTATAACAATACCACAGAAAAAGATCAGGACCTAAATCTGACCAGCACACCACTAACTTCAGTTCACTGTTACTCCCAAGCACTCGGTTTCTGTTGTTTGGGTTTTTTCTTCACCAATTCCATATGTAGAGACACAAGAGCTTTGCCAGTTATTCCATAAAGGAAATTTCCTTCTCTGTCTTTTGTAACGATTCCTGTGTTTCCAGCCTTATCTATCTGGCACTGCTGTACGTGTGCAACAAGGTTTAATTACATAGAAGCCAAGATGAAACTGGAGGAGCCCAGTAACCATGGAGATCAGTGATCAATAATATAATACTATTTGTTTATAAATTATCCATAGCCCATATATCCCTTTGTAAAAGGCAAACAGGCAAGCGAGATCCAGGCAGCGCGTTCAATTCATTATGATTTTCTAAAATCAAATGTGATTATGCTTTCTGTGGGTGACTGCCTTCCCATAAATGATGTTATTTTTCAAATTGTTCGATACAGTATGGATTAGGGGAGGTGACTGTTTGGAGGAGAAATATAAAGCTCCTCAATATAGGAGTCATATAAAGCTACATATATATATATATATGAGTCATATAAAGATACATCTGAAGGCTGTATATTGAAAAGTGGCTGCTTCTTTCAACCGAAGCTCTCAGTAGGCACTACGAGGCCGTGTTACATCTCATGCTGTGATTAGGAAAAAAGTTATGAAAGCACATGCACCATACACAAAACACAATTCACATCCTTATTTCCTTTTCCAGTTAAAAAATCCTCATCATGAAGCTCACTAATGGTGGCAAATCATAATTTGAAGGCTGTCTTAGATAATGATGATGAAGAACCTGGAGGAGGCTTTAAAATCTTATAGTTGCTTTGGATAGCTTAAGGCACGTTCCAACTAAGCATTGTTTATATTCCTTCTTACTTTTAAAGAAGCAACTAATCAGTTTTACTGAGAATATTTTCCACCGTAAAGTCAATAGTCATCAAAATTTAAAGTCTTCACGTGCTTCACTATTCTGGTAATTTTCTACTTGGAAGGAAAAGGAGAGTTTTTCATTAATATCTATTTCAATGTTTTGTGTTAGTTTGTTTTGAAAATTTCTTTGCCAAAAAATAATATTAAAAGTGGAAAAGATTATTTTTCAGTTTTAAGTAATGCAAACCCATAAGTGACCTCTTTTGTGACTGCATAATGGATTTATTTCCTTTCAATTGGGAATAATTGAATTTTTTTTTTTAAATCTTCCAAAAAATACAAAATCTGTCCCCCCAACAGTTATGTGTACAAAGGGCAAAGCACGGAGAATTAAGGGCAATTTCAGAATAATTTATTGTAGTATTTTAGTATATCCAGAGCGTGAATGGAAATAGGAAATTGGGTATTCTGGAATCAAAATATAGTTGTCTGATCTTCATCGAGAGGGTAAGAGGATAACTGATTTTATGACAAATCCCACTTTTCTAGCAATTACATAATAATTATATAATTGCCGTAACAAATCCCTGTTTTGTGACTTCACAAGAACATTCAGCAGTTCTTCAGCTCGATACCGTTCTCGCGGAGCTCTTGCAGCGAAGTCCTATTTAAATACAAGGGGTGCACAGATGTTGGCATTTCCACTTGGGAGTCCCATCTCCGGATCATCCCAACTTACCGTGTTCCCGTTTGAATCACGGAGCCATCTCGCAGCAAGCGGCTTTCCTTCTGAATGCAACTAAACCAGAAGATGTGCTTCGGAGTCCAGGGAACATTAGGCCCGTGGGACAAGAGCAACAGTAGCCTAAACTAGAAATGCTTGTAAGAGCGGGTGTTAGACCCTCCGTTGTTTTTTTTTCACTTTATGGGGTAAAGGATTTTTTTTTACTTTACAGATCATAGAATCACAGAATGGTTTGGGTTGGAAGGGACCTTAAAGATCATCTAGTTCCAACCCCCCGCCATGGGCAGGGACATCTCCCGCTAGATCCACTCCTCTTGGGCTGCACTACTTGCTGTAGCACGGGCAAGGCTAAAGAAAAGTCTTAATACTCTGGGTATTAACAAAGCATAGTACCCAGAGTATCATCTTAAACCAATGTCTGTTTAAGAGAATGGATGGATTTTCAGAAAACCTCTCGTCCTGCACAGATGTGACCACCCTGTATCCATTTCAAACCCGGCTATTCCATTACTTGCTGCTTCCACTTCATCCTCGCTCAGCACGTTAAGAAATTGCGATTACACCGTGTCCACCGTGAGACAGCTTGCAGGTTGCCCCAGTAAGCAGCAGATTGATTTTAAGTTGGCTTTGCCTAATAGAGATGGTCCTAGAGGGATGCGAATGTTTGCCTGAGCACCTCCGGCCAAGGAGCGATGCTTCCACAGAGTTGCGATGGCACTGGTCCGCCTGAGGCACCAAGGGAGCCCCGATGTTGCTGTGGTGAACCCAAGTGTGTAGAACTTGTTTGGCCATGACATCAGGCTTAGTTCATCCTTCATTCCAAGCAACACCTGGAAACATTTGTTTTCCAATGGTATTTTATTTTGACTGTGAACAGACTGTACTCGAATGATCCTTCTCAGAATGTTTTTCTTAAAACCTTCTGTTCGTTATAGCCAGCCTCTAAAGGCAGAACACACACCCCCCTGCTTGACACAGAGGAGGAAGGCAAGGATTTAACCCTGAGGGTCAAGAGACCCTCGTGAAAGCCGTCAGACTGCTGCCGAATGTGAACTTTGGGAAGGGGTGCTCTGGGATGCGGGATGCTGTGTCCTGCAGCCCTGGATCTCTGATGGTCCGGATGGGGATCTGCTGAAATGCACCACAGCTCCTCCTCTACCCACACACATTCCTTCCAAATGAAGGCAACGTGGGGAAAAAATAGCAGACGCCATGGCCTTGTCTTGATGAGCACCCAGGATAAAATTTGGGTGTGTATCTGAGGCAAGAAGTCTTTCTGACCCCTGAATTAGACGTATAATTACTAGCAACTGTGAAGTAGGAGTCCGTGTCCATGAGAAGCAGGGATCAGATCTGGCAGGACCTTGGAAATGGGAGCAACAACCAGTCACAGGAGCAAAAAAAGCCCCTGGCTCCCAATTGATCTCCTTGCTTCCCCTGAGATCAATGATCGCTCTGTCTCCAGCAACAGCAGGTGAACCCAGCGAGGGGCTGCAGGCTCCAATCTGGGTCAGCGAGATGGCCAATTAGCCGAACGTGCTGGCCCACAAAGCACAGCTCCCACGTCGGCCACCTTTGAGGAACCCCGCGCTAACAGCCACTTTGCTGAGTTTCTGGAAAACGCTCCAGACGCAGACTGTTCCCCCCAAAGCCGCAGAATTCCCATGCTTAGCTTTGCAATCCTAATGCTCTTTTGGATGAGAATTTCTGTGGCTGAAATTGTCTAGATTTAAATAAGAAAAAACAACCCCAGGACGGTGTGAACCCCCCCTTTCCCCGAAATCCATTACTTTGTCTCGAACTGCCGCCCCACCTGGGCCATCAGCAGCGCTGGGGTTCAGCTGTCTCACCGGACTGGGAGCTGAAACCATCACGAAAAAAGCAGAGACGACTGTACCGGTGAATTTCTCAGATATTTGCTGAGGGCAGGGAAAAGGTGAGACAGAGTTCCCTAAAACTGGAGATGGGATGCAGTTGCCGGGCGAGGGCTGTTGCCTGGAACACACAAGACGCAGACGGGCTCCTTGGCGGGAATCGCACACACAAACAGCGCGATTTAAAAAAAAAGCATGGAAGGCAGCCACGTTTTAATAGACTTTCTCCCCATCCTTTTTAAAATCCTACTTCAAAGAAGAGGTCACCAGAATTCCTTTTCCCCGAGCCTCATTCTTGGAAATACCTAAGTGACTTAGATTTAAAAAAAAAAAAAAAGTAAGAAAATGTAGACTAGAAAAAATGAGCTGGATCCCCTACCAAGAGGGATCACTGTTCTTGACCAGATTCTGCCAGCTCTTTCATCATGAGGATTTTCTCCACATTTGACACTTAAAAATCAGACACTGAGAGAGGGATGGAGAAGGGGAGTGAAGGGAGCAATCAAAATAATAAACAATTTGGTTCCTGCTAGAGAACGTGTTCTTCTTTAAATGACAAGAAAAAGATAATAACGTATTTTCTTCTGTGTTCATGAAATCAAGTATTTTCATACTAAGTCAGTATTTAAACCATACAACCAGGTTTGTAGTTAAGATGGGAAAACATTTTAAATTGGAAATGTGAATTTAATCCCCTCAATTAAATGTAAAATATTTAAATACTTAACCTGATTGCTGCCAACTGCAATTTCCTATAATAAGGAATTATGAGGATAGAGGGTTGTTCTTAAAGGCACATGGCTCGCATGAAACCAGCAAAGATTCAGGTCTAGAAATTGCAACCTCATATAGGTATATCGACACTTTGCCCCTTCGCACAAGTTACAATTGGGAAAATTTTAAGTACTATTTTTTATGGGGCATCAAAAAACCAAAAGAACACTTTTCTTTTTTCTTCTTCTTCACATGGTAACTGCGTTATTAACAGCAGGTATTGCAAAACGACACAGGTTTCCAGCCAGTAAAGTCAGTAAAGCAGCTGACATCTGAATTAAAGGACATAAGAAAATTGTTCTGCAGAAACTGAAGACCAATCTCACACAATGTATCTCTTTGTGAATAATCGTCTTGTATATCTATCTATACCTACACATATACACACACACATAATACATATCTACATTCTCTCTATGTACCTGAGTTTATGACACATTTCTGTTGGCCAAACTTTTTACATTAATTTTCCTATAGCCTCTAGGGCAAATCCTGTTCGCGCTTATGATGATCTAAATGATAACAACTTTGCTGAAACCCAAGCTTGTGCAAAAATCTCTTTTTCCTATCAGAACTGCTATTTCTGTGTATGCGTAAAATACCTCGATGCTGAGGAGATGATGTAGGCACCAACTGGCCACTGACCCTCGTGAAAAGTTACGTGGACTCACAAGGCCATTTTCTCACACATTTGGAGAAAGCAGCAGATGACTGAAAAATGCCGGTTGCTGGCCTACAACTACGCAGTATATTCTGAATTCCACTTAGATCCACTTTAGGAAGTGGTCATTATAAATGAACTTCCTCTATATCCCTCTGCTTTGAACTGCTGTTCACTTCATAGTTAAAACTGTATCTACGGAATGAAGTTTTATTTTTATCTGACTTTTCCCTTAAATGCTGCATATTCTAATTTCCTCCTCCTCCCTCCACGGCTGGCAGCAGACCAGCTCTTTCATTATATCTGGAGCAAAGAAACAGCCCACTGAACCTTTCCCAGACCACATTGTCAGGACTTAAACACTTTGAACAAATCAAAATAATTATTTAAAAGTAAATGAATTCCTATTTGTAATACAGCCTTCCACCGCTAACGACAGGTCTGATCTCTGCAGCAATAATTCGTTGGGAAAGAAGTAGGACAAAAAAAGGCAGAGATGGATAAATTGGTCCCATTTCCAGGCACTTTGCTGGAGCCGTCTCTGGCGGCAGCAGTCACTCTTGGCTCCTTGTGTAGGGAAGGGAGGACAAGCCAGAGGGTGATTCTCATCTTAACGTCGGCCAAAGAGCTCCTCTTCCCCTGCCCTCCTGCGAGCAGATAGAAACTAGGATCACTGGGACTGTAATTAAGCACATCGACATGGAGGAAGCAGAGAAGAGAGAAGACTTGCATCTCAGAAATTCCCCGCTTGGACCTTCAGTCCTGGCCTGAGCCAGCATAACCACCAGGCACTTACGAAAGGCACCTACAGGTCCAGGTTGGATGTACCCGGGACAAAAGGTTCAAGGGAGGAAATTTTCAGATAAGAATCGTCCCTCTTCTCTGTCTACCCCAAATTTCCTCATCTTAATAATGTAATAAACACTGTAGAAGAGGCTTTCTCTGGGTCAGAGGAGTTTTAAGACCAATAGATATATACAGGGGGAAAAAGTAACCAGAGGAAGCCAAGTGTTGCCGTGTTCTCAACACCATTTCTGTCAGCTATTACAAAGTAGACTCTCAGGATTTTTAAAAATACGAGCAAAGTGCCAAGCAGCCACCTCTTTTTTCCCCCTTTTTTGTGTATGTGTAGCATATTCTAATTTCTGATGTCACCAGTCTAGATTAAATCCCATTGAGGCCATGCCTTCTCTCGTCTTCTAACGCTCTGGCAATGCCTAAGCTGATCCAGTTTGCTGAGATGGTTTTGCACAGATCACCTGTTCTGAGACCAGTTTTGGAGTGAGTCCTAAAAGAGGGTGGACTGTCTTCTTGGAGACTGACAAATTACTGGGTCATGATTTCCAGACTAAAGTGATGTATCAGAAGCGAACAGTGTCTCAAAGGAGAACTTTTTCAGCATTATCGTCATAGTTTGTTCCTTTGGGGAAGCAGAATATTGGTCTGTGTAAGAGCCAAAATAACTCTTTGAAGGAAGATGAGGCAGAAGGTGCCAGAAAGGCCGTGTTCAGTTAATTGCAATTTCTCTAAAAACACAATAATCTATTTGCAAATTTCCAAGAAAGATTTTATCCTTCACTTGAATTACCTCATCTGCGTAAGAAGGGTGTACTAGTTGGCTTTTATTCTTCCTAACTAACATTTATTTTTATTTTGGAGACAATACTCTTTGTACAGCTAGGTTGCTGTTGCAGTGGACACACTAGGAGCACTTTTCCTACTCTGTGCCAGGAAGACAAGGATATGCAAACCAATCTAATGCCAAAAAGTGATTTTTTAGTCACTATGCACATATTCTTATAAACAGGGAGAGACTTCCATTGCTACAGGAGATCCTCGCAGAGCAAGTCTTATCTGACTTCTTTTTGATGTCTACGGTGAAGAGATCATTCTTGGGATGACTTCCTCTTCTAGGAGACAGCCTTTAGCGTCTTGGCCTAAATCTCCCCTTTTGGTCTAAGCAGGGCGAAACGGCCCAGGCAATCTGCTGAGATTGGTGGATCACCAGAAGATGATCTTGCTCGGTTCAAAGTTTTTAAAGGCAAGTTGTTTTCCAAGAAGACGGGGCAGGATGTGAGCACCACTTGCATGCTTAGAGCAATTGTGTCAGGTCTCTGTCGCTGCGTGGCTAGTCATGTAGGAGATAGGAATGGAAGTTGGTCAAGACTGCATTGATTTTACCCACAGGGTATCGATGTGCAGCATCATTTTCTTTAAGGACTATCACCCTTGAAATGCCGTTCTACCAGGAGATGCCCCATCCCAGAAGCAAAGCATCTGTCAGGACCCACCTGGACGGAGCAGAGTATCCCCCAGGACGCATCAGACTGATGTTTCTAAAATAGGGAGCAACTTTCTTCTGAAGGAGAGACAGCCAGTGGGGGTGGGGGTGAAGAAGGTTGGTTCGAGAAGACTTAGAGGTCTTAAATATGAAGGGGAACAATTTTGGACAAAGCCTATCACCCCGGAAAGTGGCTTTATTTGTAGAGACTCTCTTAGATTTGTGCAAATCAATAGCTAGAACAACGATCTGCCGTACAGAATTTTTTATGGAAATAACTGCAACATGAATAATTTTGTGAGCTAGCCTCTAAGTAAACAAAAGGACATCAGCGACCTTTGTTCACTCACTTTATTTTTTTACAGCTGTCCTAAGATTTGTCTTCAATTTAATTTATGATATTAAAATTGAAGATGAATCTTAACACTGATTTCTACTGTAAAGCATTCTGGAGATCTGCAGCAAGGCACTACATTTCCAACCAACAGCCTCGTATTCGATGCCATTTAAAAACCCGATGGCGACTTCCAGCTTTGAAGCAGTTATTTTAACTGTACCCCTGAGTGGATGCATGTACTGCACACTACATGCAGCAAACCCATAAAAAGGAGGTCATTTTAAATCCCTGTATTAATCCAGTATCAATTGCCAACATGACACCTTCCCACTTTGCCTGCTCCCAAAAACGTGAGTTAATTTACAACATGAGTTGAACTGCATCGAAAGATAGAGAATATTTTAACCCTGGATGTCCAATTTTAGCCATAATAATACTAAGACTGATAAGTAATATCTGAACATACTGTAATAGTACTTGAAATAAAATTTGGCAATCCTTTCTGGGATAAATTTACTGCACGTGTTTTGTTCCACCCTGTCAAGCAGATGGAGAAGTGTAAATGTGTTTTATTTGAGAGATAACTGAAGTTGAACTAACCAAACTGCAAAAGATATAAAAGTCAAATAACAACAAAAAGATCCTTTGAATCAATTGGTAAGATAAAGCCTTTGTCAAAAGCCCTTTCGAAACATATAATGGACAAAATCAGAGTTACAGGGATCTAAAAATGTCTTTAAGAGCAGAGTAAGCCAAGCAGCTGCACCAGTAGTTTCTAAAAACAGCTGAAAAAGGAAATTACAGTACAGTTTCAAAAAACATCACACATTGCTTAATTTTCTTAAGGAAAACAGACAAATAGCAGATCTCTGCATAAAAAGGGTGACACAGTGGTCAGACTAAAGTCCCAAAGTCTTTGTCAGTTCTAACGAGTATCAGTTGCTGTAAATACGTCATTCCCTTCTCACCCTGATGGTCCATTTCACCTGAGCCTCTTTTTTCTCAGCCCATCTGCTTCAGACTTCTTTTGCAGCGGGATTCAGATGGATGCCCAAAGCTGACCTCTGGGAACAGTCACACGAACATTTGGACGTGAGTGGCTACTCTAACCATAATGCTGGTAGCCACAAACAGTTGGAGGAGGGATGTTTATAATTGAGGCTCATCTTTTTTTTGTTTGCTTGTGAGCAGTTTCTTTTATGTTCTGTTATTGAAGTGCATGTGTCGACTGACTTAAGAGGACAGCCTTGTAAATGAGATCTTTGATCTCAAGAGTTTATTTTATCTTTGCAGCAAGGAAAAGTGAATTGAATTGGCTGGCAGAACTAAGCCCTCTCTCGTCTCTGTTCTACAGCTGCTGCATCCTTCTGGGGTCATCGTAACTTCCACTTCGACCGCTAGATACTCTCTTTTGCCACAGAATTAAAAAAAGGCTTCTCCAACATCTCACCAGAACCTGCAGTACAACGCTGAAAGCTTCACAGCTCCCGGTTTATTGTATGAGCCCTGCAGCGTGCTCGGACTGGTTTGCTTCTGCAGAAGGGATGGATTTGAGGAACCACTGAGCTGCGATACAGCAAAGCTCTTCGAGCTACCCTGATACCTCATCAGAAACCAAACTTTAATAGAATATTCACTGACTTTTTTTTTTTTTTGAGTAAAACAGTCCAGAGAGACTTGTACACGGAAGGCTGCAGACTAAAAAGCAGTATCTGCTCTGAGATCTGGAAAAGAGTATGTAGTCCGTCGTTACTCTCCCATTATTTATGTTAATGTACAGCGGCATTAGCAGAGGGACTGTTGTGCTGTCTACTACATCTACACACAAAAAAGACACTATGGGGCACAATCCCAATCTACTTCCTGATCCAGATCACCGGTGTGATAGTGTCATCGTATTCCTACCACCTGCACTTCATTTAGTTTCCACATTTTCATTACAGCCAATGTTAGCTACTACAGAAATAATGTTCAATGAAAACTGCTTTACATGTGTGTGTCCCCTCCCCTTTAGTTTGATGTAATTCTACTATGAATTTTTCCTTCTATACAATTAAAAGAAATAACGAACACACGAGAACGCTGCTGTTTCACGGGAGGTAGATATCTGTAAAAAAACAATAATTTTGAATGGCCTCTAAGTCATTGCATGTAGAACAGCCAGGCTTAGTCAAGATCTATAGCGTTCACCGTAAAGGTAGAAAAGCTTTCCATTAATATGTCTCAGAAAATAAAGTTCAAAATGTTATTTTTTAGGAATTCTATTGAATGCTTAAATATATTTATACACGGAGGAGAATTAAGTTCTGCACCCAGAAAAGAAAGCTCTGCACACAGAGTTTGCTTCCTAAGGACAGCACCCACAGAGGTCAAAGTAGTGCTTTGGATCTTACTGCTTTTTAGTTGATTCAGCCGGCCCGGCAGCGCGTGCAGGAGAATTAAAACAGTCTTACTTATTACCAACAGATAGTGCAAGGAGAAACATCGCATACTTGTACATAGAACTTAAAATTTGTGCTCCAGAACCAAACAGACAGTGAGATGCCGTGCCCAGAGGATCAAGTTTACTTCTTACGCTCCTGGCATCTGAAAAGGATGAAATTCTGAACCGACAAAAATGTCAGTTTTGTTCTATGGGCAGTAATGCTTTCACGTTAACCGACTGTCAATGCAACGGGAACAAGGTAGCGGCTTTCCTCCCCCTCCAGTCAGCACGAATACTTACATTTCTTCTTTTGGATGGTTGTGATTCAGACAGAAGGAGGATTCAGACAGAAAGTGTCTACGGGAACAGATCCCTTTTGCAGAATGAAGCCCATCTCATCTCTGTGAATGATGTTGAAAAGAAAAAGGTAGTTCTCTAGGAGACTCAAAGGACGTAAATATATAACTGGTAGAGAAAGGACACGGTCTCAAAGGAGGATACAGGGAGATCAGTAATTTTCCTTAATTTAAGGAATCTGACATATTTATGGGAAGAAATCGGGCTGAATGTACCTATTTCTAACTTTGCAAGCTCGCTACAGAATGCCAAGCTTAATGCTGATGAAGAGCTGCAGCACAGCAGATGGGCTGAACGAACACAACTTGGCTTATTAAACCTTCTTCTTCCCATGGCACTTAACAGGAGCCTACCTTTGGAATTTAAGGAGGATTTTCTACCTCTTTGTTGCCGTAACAGACACTCTTCGGTTTCGAAAGGAAATCTGGTTAATCTGGAATTGCCCTGTCATCAGTAGAAGAGTTGCAATTACTTAAGAAGGGAATGACTTACCCCTAGGAGTTGCACTTCTGGTTCCTCCCCATGCTCACTAGGCTGAGTGGAGAAAACCCAAAGCAAGATGATTTATCGTGTCATAACAAGAGGGTGGTGGTGGGGAGGAGGAGAGCGGTTTCTCACGCGCAAGTTTTATGCTATTGTTCAGAACAACCCACTCGTCTTGCCCAGGAGGCTGCTCTAGTGCTTTCGTGAAATAACAAGTTCTCCAGCTAAAAATGCAAGAAACTGTGCGTTATTTTGAGATACTGTAATTACCGCAGCGAATATGCTCTTTGCGTTTTTCCTTTATTTGCTCTAGGGTCAAAACCTCTCAGCTGTGAGCACACAAGTGCGTATTTGCCAGCTGCAGTACTGTAGCGTGAGGGTTTGGATCATAATTTATGGAAAACATGAGAAACTGCATCTGTAACCACCTCCTCGACTGACCTGCTGGACACGGCATTGCCTGGTTCCACTTCTGACTTTGCCACCACGGAGTCGTCTGTAGGGACCAGCTCCCGATCAGTCTTCTGTTGGGTTGCTCTGGATGCAATTATTCTTTGATTTACTTTTCAACATGTGGGCTTCGCTCCCCTTTTTCTACCTTTAAAATTAGACTTTTCCAGAACCTGTATTTACAACTTTTCCAGAGGAAATAAGAAGAGTCTTGTTATGTTTGATTTATTAGAAAGTTCCATAAGGAAGCTATCACACAATGCAGAGTACATCTCTTGCAAGGCAACCGTAGAGAACTGCAAATGAAACTCAGAATCTCCCGTGAACCAAACTAACTCGAAATAAACTATTTAATCAAGGAGTGCAGGCCTGCCAGTATGTCCACTAATGGCAGTGACAAAGCTCCCACTGATAGCACTTGACTGGCACAGGATCACACCTCAGCCTTTCATTATTAGTTCTGGAGTCGATAACCTGTCTTAATTCTGACGTTAATGGCATCAGCTATGAAATACCTTTCAGTTCTGTCTAAATAATTTACATACATATTCTTAACACAGAGCAAAGAATTCTATTCAAGTTCGCATTTTTACATACAGAATACACAGAAAGGACAGCCAGGGATGTTTACTATTTTGATGTCAATATTGATTATATTTTAATAGCTTTAAATTTTTAAAAAATTAACTATATTCCTTCATCGGTAGTCAAATGTTTGAATGACAATGTATAGAACCATTTGTATTTGTTGACAGTGACAGATACACATATATTCTGTGCAATAATCACTTAGTGTGTGATGTTAAACATATCTTACACGAACAATTCACATTCTTATATGCACTAAGACTCTGTGAAATCTTTAATTCTTCAAAGATTTTGTGCCATCTTCATGTTATTAGTGGGCAAATAGTAATATAAATAAATCTTACTAATTCATAACAGTTTAAGTGTATTTTTTTCTTATCCCAGTGGGAAGAAATTCACCTTTGCTGTCTGGATACCATTAGGCTTCAATCCACTTTTTATGGATGATCCCAAGCAAAGGGAGAGGTTTGTGCCCCAGCCCTTGCTAAAGAGAGGGCAGTCAGGTGACACATTCCCAGAACCCTTGCTCATTACTAGTATTCTTGCTAGGTGTAAATTTTACCCTTTACGGAACACGATTAAGGATGAAGGCCAAATGTTCAACCTACCGTCCACATTTCTCATCGTGGGTGAGTACAACCTCCTCCCTACTCTCCTTTGCCTCTCCTTTTCTTTTGAAAGGATGCTTGTGAGTGTAACAGAGCGCGATTTTGACAAGATGTAATTATTTTAGATAAATTATCTAACTTTAAGCAAAAAATGAATGCAAAAAACTATATGCCAAGTCAGCTAGCAAGGGAAGAACAAGTACTGTGGGTTTGTTTGGTCTTCAACAGTGTTTTGCAGTTCTGCTTCTAGACCAGCTGAGCTGCAGAAACATTTCAGATGTAAAATGGACAACTTGAATGGAAACGTGCGATTTGCAGAATGGTTAATTTTTAACAATTAAATATAAAACAATCATAAAAATTAAAATTAGTGCTACAGGTATGTGTTAACTAGGAAACTCAGCACACAAACCAGTTCTAAACAACTTGGTCAAATTAATTCTTCCTTTTAAGAGGTCTGAGTACTTCCCAGCTCCCGGCCATACTAACCTCAGAGCAGCGTCATAGATGCCACCTAAACCACTGCAAGTCCCCAACATAGCACACAGAATACATCAGATGAAAGTGTGATATTTTTCATTAGAAGGACCTCGATTTTTAAATAACGCTGAGAAGATTTCCAAATTGAATTTCCAGGTTCAAGCTCCCATGAAGTCTGAATGGTCACAGCTACAGTATACAATACAGGTGAAGCCAAGCAATTACTCTCACACATAAAAAATAATTCAATGTTAATTAGCTTTTTTATTTATTGGAGTGCAGCACAGATATTTTCCCTGAAACAATAACTTCAAAACATTTACAAACATAGCTTTCAAAAATATTAAATACTTACATTTAAAAAAAAAAATCTAAACCACGATTATTTAACAACCTAAGACATATTCACAATGTAATTTTTCCATCATTTACAGTATTTATCTCAAATACTGTAAGAGGAGGCAAGTCTGAAAATATATGTATTTTAAGCTATCACAGAGCATAGAAAATATATGAAAATATCCACTGACATTTGGCAAAATATAAATATTCTACTCCAAGAGAGAAAACAAGTGTAGCCTTTTGTGTCCCACAGATCATTATTCATCACAAATCGTGATGTTACATGAGCGCGCTGTTGCTCACGCAACGGCAGCTCTGGTTTTAGTCGGGCAAAACATACTCTAAAGTTTGTGAGCAGGGGACGCAGTGGTCTGTGAGAACGCATGTTTAGGTACTTAGCCATTTAATTTAGCTGGATAAGAAACAATGTAATGTTTTCCTGTTGTTAAACATTGCCATCTGTATCTCTGGCACACAAATTAAAAAAAGAAGGGTGTGACCATTAAAAGTACGTGTCCTGAGATTTCCTTCTTCAGGGGGCAAAGAGGTTAAAATGGAAAAGCTGATCCGTGTATAAATCAGGAACACATGTGGTACTGAGAACAAACAGCAGCCAACAGGCAGGCGGGGAGGACTTCTCCAGGCACAAAGCGAGATGGACAAAAATACCATCTACTGGAAAGGGAGCGGAGCAACTCATTTTCACATTGAAATTGGTAAGTTTAACCAATTCTATTACGTCTCCATAATTATCTAAGTACTTATAATTAACTCTGAGTTTTAAAACTTGGTTCAACTGGAAAGCTGTCTGTCCAGTAGTGCAAAGCAGCATTGCTTTAGCATTAATACTAGTTTCTATCTGTAGGAAATCAGAGGTGATCTTAAAGAAACACGTGTAACAGGATCTATGTGTTTGAGTGAAATAACAAAATAGTGCAGATGTGCGTAGACTTCATCTTAAAGTTATGAAATGTTTGTGTCTGCAGCCTACCTACTGGAAGTAGATACCAACAGCCAGTCTCCTATTCAGGCTGAAACAGTTTTGCTTGATTTCTTTGATTTCTTTGGAGATAAATAGAATGTTTAACATAGTAAGTTACAGTCCACGTAAAGCTAAGAAATATAACACAGTAATAATCCTTTTGATCCAATGCATCTGATGTACCAGTGGCAGGCCCCCAAAATATCAAGTCAATTAAAATAAGTCTTTATCTTCACCTTATGACTTCTTCCTTGACATAAACAGAAGAAATAAAAAAACCCAAAACATTAAGGATCACAAAGCACTGAATTTTCAAGCGTAAAGTCATACCAAAATCTTGATAAATTATCATTGATGTCGTAGGTGAGCAATCGGTCAGGAACGTCATTATGGGTGCCCTGTACTGCTAACACATGTGGTGCTAGGGCAAAGGGTACGTCACTCAGAAGATCTGACATGAAAGGGCTGCTTTCCAAATTTTGACTCCTTTCATTTCCCACCTCTGCACTTGATACAGTCAACTGCGATCGGTGCCCTGTATTTACCTAAAGGGAACAGAAGAACAGAAATTTAGACACTATGAATCAGGCAGCTAAGGCTTTCTACTTAGAACCATCATGACCTATTAATAAATGAAAACAAAAAAATAAATTAAAAAACAAAATCAGTTTCAGATTTTGGATCAGGCAGATATAAAATAGCAATTCTTAATGCATCTCGATATAATTCTTTGGGTCAGATTGACTTGACTTAAGGCTAAAGCAACATTAGATATTTTTGAATGATTAGTGTGATTTCTCCACCTAATGTTACTCTGCATTTATGAAATCCATAAGGCTGGTAGGACCTTTTTGTCATTACATCCAGGCCTGTTTAGGGGAAATTACTTCATGTAATTCCTTTCATAAACTGATGAAGTTCCATCTTTTGTTCCCCCTGTGCCTTTTCAGAAGTTGTCCAACAAAGGCATGACTTTGACGATTAAAAAACACTCCTATCCCACTTATTTCGTAGTGTTTCTGATGTTGCTTTCAAATTTGAAATGGAATTGTATGACTGGCTGGTGAGGTCTATTATATGGCAACATATACATTGCCAAATATGTGTTTTGTAAGAAAAAAAGTTATCAAAACTTACAAAAAAACCTAAAAAAAAACCCTGAACCAAAACCAACAATGAAATAAAAAACACCGCCGTACAGAAGAAATCAATATAATTTACAGAAAATGCCAGGAGATAGGATGCCGGACCAAACAGACTTGCAAGCTTTGATTATTGGCCCACCAATATGACCTTATTAAGTGTCTATCCTAAAACTTGTACTGTTTAAAAAAAAAAAAAAGAAAATACTATTTACTCTGCCTCTAGAAATCAAATCTAACTTGTTTTACTATTTATAGCAATAAAATGCTATGCAAACTGATAGCTCTCATATCATCTCTAGAAATAAGATGTTTGTTATATGGATTTCTATTTTGTATAAGCACACATACAGAAATATTCAATAATTTGTTCAAAAGTGCTTAACAAGTCATGTCAGAGCCAGGAACATTAGACATGAATTTCTAATTGCAGTCCTGACTTCTTCCTTTCAACCTCCACACTCAGCGCACAGCCAGAAAAGTCCAAAGCTTACACTGTCATTAGGAAAGGGAGAGCACTGAAAGATTTAAAAGCTGATTTCATGTTCAACCGATCATGAGTTAAATGGATCTGGTTTTATGGAGGTCGCTTTCATCCTAAATCATTCCATTTTTAGGGCAGCTGTGCTGCTCAAGATCTGACCTGTGTTGGAGTCGAATGTTACAGGTCGTGGTCGTTATGGAGAACCTGAGGTTGTGGCTGTTTGACAGAAGGACAGTTTGGGTGGTGGGGTGGGGTTGTTTTCTAGCCTGGGAGTATGTAACACAGCCAAGCATTTATCCAGGTAAAAGGCCCTCCATCTCCTTCTCAAAGGAAGGACCGGATTTGACTTGAACACAATCTGAGCGCTACTCATTCCTTACACAGCCCAACATTTCATCTAGTAGGACAGATAAACAAACATTAAACCTTCTATTAAACTATGAACAATGAAACAGATAATCTTGCCAATCTAAGTCAGTTCAGAGTCAGTACTTCTCTTAGGTGATGGAGGAAGCTCGCTCCTCCGTAAGCTACTGGGACAGAAGGGGTTAGTGGCGCTGCATGCTCTGAAATGGACCCTCTTTTGGAAAATTTCGTTTACGCTCATGATGATTAGAAACCTAAAGCTTAAGATAAACTTCACAAGATCCGTTCTATTATGTCACAGGATAATAATGTAAAATTTCCTAAGGTTAAGAAGTTTTATTAAAAGGAACGACTGCTAGATACAACTACTAAACTTACTGGTTATGATCCAAAACAGAAGAGGAGCGAATGAGCTCCAAAGGAGGCAAGTGAGGAAAGCACCTTCCTACTGAGCTCCTGGGATTCACTTCCCAGTATAAATCCTGTTTGATTTTTTTCCCCTCCTCTTTCAGAACACCTTCTGGCTAATTGGTATAAGACATTTTCTTTCATAGGTATCAAAAAGGAAAGAGTAGTCTCATTTTGTCTGTTCGTCTAGGCCACTTCAGAGCCTTCTGGAGATAGACAGGTTATGGCACTGTGTTTCTCCTGCTGTAGCAATATTCCCTGAGCTATTGTAATACTGACATGTCTGGACTACAGAATTCCTACAGCTACAGTTTACTGATATTTCTTCTTGTTCTCCATTTCCCTTAGCTTTCCTCTTCTTAGTTGTCTATTCTTATTAGTAGCTGACAGCTCTTCAGAAAGCTACGTGCAACAGCAGAGGCAAGAGCTGATAAAGAAGATTTCTTTTAGCTTTCCTTACTGATGCTGGTATCTTTAGAGGGCAGGGAAAATAGGAAAGCTAGCAGAGAAGTTAGGAATACAGCCTGCATAGTTTTCTTACTGCAGCTTTCCAAGCTCTGAGCCATAAACCACAAGCAACAGCACCATAAATCTATAAGTTCAGGAAAAATCCTAAAACCTCTTGTCTGTTCTAACCAGCACAGTTATCTTCAAGTCGAAGGTCAGCAGCTCTCACTTTAAAAGGAATCTTAGTTTCTATAGCTGCTAATTGATAACGCTTACAGAAGTCTTCCTTCTTGTCACGCCCAAATAAGCTCAAGGTGTGCATCACAATAAAATTCATAAACATCTTCTGCTATAGACATGTTCTCTTGCTATGAACACTGCCAAACACACAGAACATTTATTGATGTTAATGATATTTATCTGAGGAAAAAAAAACAACACCCCACAATAATTTAAATAAGTACTTAAATTGGGAGCTGCTGTAAACTTAAAAACTTGCCTTAATTTCTACTCTGCACAAATTTGTTACATTCCCTCTTGAAAGAAATAACCTGCGGGGCGTTTATTGAGGTGCTGGTATTTGCTTATATTACATCAGTCCCGTATTCTGAAGGGGAGAGTGGAGCCAGAAACCCCAAATGAAAAACAGGAAAAGGTTACATCTAGGAATCAATTAAACAAGATCTTCAAAGACCCTTCTGCCTCCCCCCACTCCCACATTCCAGGGAAAAATGATCCCTCGCTCGCTGTCCTATTCCCATAGCTCAGATGATAATCAGAAATCCCTAAAATCTAATGTTTATTTTGTTTGGCAAATTATAACTTTATGAACACCTGTTTATATCTTAATTGTCCCACAAGCTGGATGAACTTTATTTACAATGCAAATTAGACTGTCATGTGGCAAAACTAACTTCAAAGAGGAAAAAAAATAAAATAATCGGAAAGCACAAACTAGCTTGGATTTTCTTTTTTCCTCCAGAAACCTTACATTTCTTAGATGGGTGCCAAATGGGCAGCCCCAGAAACTAAAACCCTTTCTGCACACAGCAGATACTGTATATTGACAAGGACAGAGCAAGAACCAGGTTTCCTCACTCTCAAGTCCCGCTCCACGTTTCAAAGCAATACTGCAGTAAGGAAGGATGAATCACATCAGAATTATTTTACTGTTAAACATCATTTTACCATACTCAATCTCTGCATATTGTCAGGGAGGTTCTTAATAGTCTATAGATGCTGATACTATTTGAATAGTCAAAACAGTACCATAAATAAAGCCCGAAATGGCCGGGAGCAACATAGTACAAATAAGTCAGGAGCAAAGAAAAGTGTCACATCAGTATAACAAATGCCATACTCTGATCTCAGATCCAATGGTCTTTGGGTCCCAGTCTACCCAGCCCCTCATGGGAAGGTCTTGGGTCCAATATGACAAGACCAGTTCACAGCAGAAATGAGAAAAGTACTCGAGATTTCCTATTTTAGTTTCACACATAAACCACTACTGTCTCTCCCATGAAAACGGCTATTTTTCACTATCTTAAAATGTTCACACTCACTTTTTCATTTATAGCAAGTCACATGTTACGTCACTATTATTGGACTGATGTCCCAACAAATTATGCAATGGGAAAAATACAAAACCCCGGGAGGACAATTCTTTAACGAAGTATGCAAAACCCAAACATGGTAGAAAAACGCTGGTCAAAGTTAACCTGGAGAGTTAACTGAAGATATGCTGATGGAAAATTCTGTCACATTTGCAGTTTAACTCCTTGAATACTGTGGAGTCCATCCTTTTATCTGGTACACAGTGCGTCATACATATTATGGCATATATTGTATTATCTATGTATCATATCGACTACTAGGTATCTACATACAAAGAAAAAAAGTTTCTGTATATAAAATTTTCTCAGCATTTCAGGTCGCAAGAAGTAATTTTTCAATTCTGCCTAGTGCAGTCATTACAGGCAATCATTGCCCTTTGCTATTCAGAATTGTTTCTGAGCGTTCCTGCAGTGATACTTAAATAATGGCCTCATGTGCAAGATCTTATCAAGCTAGACATATTTTTGTGCTTCCAAATCATAAAGACATCCTTTAAGGGGGCTAAGACATATTTCACTCATATGCTGGAGAATCCACATCAGTGAAAAGACCTTGACGAAGCCAACCTGACCAGCAGGCTTTTATCGCGACTGTGGTAATGTAATGAAGAACTGGACACTCTACTAAAGAACATCAATCACCCATCAATCCTGAGATCGCCCAAGCTGGTTCCAATGCAAACACCAGCACAAAGCTATGTGATGCAATCAAAGCCAAGGTTATGAAATGGCTTATGTTTTCACGTATGCATTCTTCAAGCATATATAGAACTGCAAGTCCTACAGAATTTGATATCCCACATTAGTCACACTGGTTCCTACTTAAATGCCTAACTTATTTATCCAGAATACAATCTATTCAGAGCATATTCTCTAGACATTAGCTAAACAAAGCACTGCCAAATGCTATGACACACAATCCTGCTATGAGAAATATTAATTGAATGCACTGCGAAGATCACCAAACAATTTACATTTCACCAAACACCAGGGAGTCAAAAAATCAGTTAAAATTACGGAAGATATGGTAATCAAATTTAATTCAAATAAGCAAGGTGTCTTCTTCATTCTTGGTTTGCAATCCAAATGAACAGGGATAAAAGAAACAGTGTGTAAATATATATGGTAGCTGGCCACCAGATACTTATTGTGCTCTGACAACAAGGGTGTTATGTGTTATTTCAAAACTAACTAACTACAAAATTGTCCTCTATGGTAAATTTTTCATTTTTCCTTTTTTTTTTTTTTTTTTTTAAATCTTTCTCGGCTGCCTTTAAAAACATCTAATTTGCTGCATCTCTGTGTGCTAACCATAAAGTCTGCCAAGAGTCTCGTAAGGAAGAAAAAATGCATAGTTTATAATGTACTGAGAAGCTGGATTTACAGTGCTCTGAAGAAAAATCAAAGATCAGTACTATCATCCAAATTGTTCAACAAGGTTTTCTAGTAAAAAGTGATTCATTTCAAGAAATTTGTACTTTCTGTAAAAAAATAAAGGTTTGGGGTTTTTTCCAGAAGGCCCATTTTCCTTAAAAAGACAGCCTTGAGGAACACACTGTATGTTCATTCTTCCAGAATATTTAGTAAGTATCCAGCAATATCATAATTATGACAGAGACCTGCAACACTATTGATCATTTAAAAATATTATCTTTATTTCAGGCAATTTTGCAGTATTACAGCAAATAGTGTACCATAATGTATCTCAGAATTTATGTAGCACTGTGAAGTTATTTCTCACATATCTAGAAATGGAAATTGTCTTAAGGGATTGTTCTTCCAATTGTGTTTCAATTGATGCTTTCTTTTTAGGCCTTTTTAGAAAATTTGTAGGAATTCCAGCGTGAGTATTGATGACAACGATTCACATTTCAAGTAAGATCAGTAATGGCAAAGAGGAACAGAGGGGAAGAGAAGAATTACTCACAAGGCGCTCTGAATGTTTAGTACTTTGTATTAAAAAATTTAAGCTAGGAGAAAAGGATCAGTAAAACCTTGCTGGAGGGGGGAAAAGCGTTCATGACACGACAGTTTTTAAATGTCACAAAAAACCCAACCCAAAAAAATCAACAGCAAAACACCCCCACGCTCAACACAGCAATAAGTATGTGAGCTTACAGAATTGTAAGAAAGGAAGAAACCCACCCGGACAAGCACAATACGGATGCCCCTGAGATGGTTCAGAAAACCTCACGTGAATCATGAGAGCTGCTATTCTTTCAAGGCTCACTCAAAAGTTTAGTCAGCATTCCCTCCAGGGACTCAAGAAAAAAAGTTATTTCTAACTGTGAGAACAAAAATAAATGGAAGAAAAAGTGCTGGAGACCTTGCAGTAGCTCATCGCCATATCCAAATGGCTTCTGGTCACTTCATTTCTTTCTTAACAGAACTGCAGTGAATGGGATTGTAATACTAGCCTAAGATTGGTGTTGTCAGTGGTTGTGACAGGGCAGACTTCCATGCTGAAAGCTTCGGGCTAAGATCAAGTCCTTGGAGAGGCTTTTAGAAGCAACAATGGCTGTCAATGGAAATCAGCTTTCCCATTTGCTTTGGGCTCTTGTTTCCCAGCTTCTTATGACTCTCATTCGGCAACACAGCAGTGATTTGTCTTTCTTAAAGAGCTCCTGCTACCTGTACAAATTTTGTGTGATTAGTAGGCAGCATGTTTTTTCTCCATTTGTCACTATTGCTGTTCAGAGTAAAACAGAACCAGATTTTAAAATAAGCATTTAAGTATATTTTTACTGATTTGTGACACAAATTTTAGTTATTCTTCTTTTTCATTTTCCACTTTAAAGCATGCTTTTCAGCCATTCCTTAGACTACAATGGAATCAAGGTCAAGTTAATGTTGCTGAAATCTTAAATAAAAAAAATTCTAAAGAAACAGTGAAAAGTACCTGTGACATTCTACAGTTTTTCATTATTATAGCAAAGCTCCCCACCGAGTATCCTGGCTTGCAATGAACAGTAGGGGAATCTTTGCTAAACCACACTTTCAGTATCAATAACGATGTACATTTGTACATCCTTATTGACATTAAAGCAATTAGAAAAGTGCAATTATTTAGAACTAGCTTTTTCTTTAATGTAGGAACAATTTGATAGTTTAAATGCAGAATGAACTTTCTGTAATTAGTCCTTGCTCTCTCAAACACATAAAACTGTTAATCTCTGCAGAGGGGAAGACTTGCGAGGTTGCCATTTGAACTCTGGATATTCCAAATGTTCCACAATGAAAGTGTGTTAGTTTAGTTATCCTAGTAGATACTAGAGATGCCTGTGAGTTTCATTTATGAAACACTTGTAAAACACAATTCTACCCTGAAAAGTATTCTTAAGTACCACAAATGACTGCGTAACTACTGCCTAAACCAACTATCTCATTTGTTCATCCTGTAAGAAAAAAATTCTTTTTCTTTGCTAACAATTTTGCAAACTCAAACCCGAACAAGATTAAGGTTCTGGTTTCAGTCAATCCCCTATAATAACAATTAGGCACAGAAAATATTTGGAGGGGGGATGGTGATAAATTCAGCAAATATATTGAACTTAATATAACTGAAATTGTATAATGATATTTTTATTCCTAATTCCTATTATTTAATTATTTAATTCAATAATTGTTTAAAGACAGAGAACCATAACATCTCAAACGCGGGCATCTATAATGAGAAACTATAAAATTGTGAACAAACAGGGATAAGATGCAACATGAAGAAAGACTGTAGAATTAAGGGAAAGCAGAAATAAGAAGCAAGCAGAAAAGGATTCTAAATCTTTATTAAAAATTCTAAGTCTTAATTTCCCACCATCATGAAAATAATTATTTGCTTATTTTTCCTTCTATCCCAACCGATTTTAGCACTTTTGAATCTGACAACTGAAGAGGTGTATCAGCATTTATACCCCCTCAGTAGCAGAGTTCCTGTTCTTGCTGCCTCCCTCTGCGTCTCCGGAGGAGGGCCCCCAGCTTAGGGCACTGTCCTAACAGCTGAATTTTGCACAATAGTCTCCTCTGCAACATGAATATTTTGATAAGAATTATCTTAGAAGAAAGGGAGAGACGTGGGTTCAGTAAGGAATGGTTTATCAAGTTCCCTGTTCCTTCGAAGTACTATGCAAGCTATTCATAGAAAAGATCTCATACATTATAATAAGCAACACGAACAATATTCAGCACGTTGTGCTTCTGCCAGTGCCAGGAAACGTTACTAACTAGGCCAGATTTTATTTTTTCTGTAGCATGCGTGTTCAAAGATTAAAAAAGTTCATGCAAATTACTATAGTAAGTAAACTGCAAGCCAGAAGAACTGTAATTGAAAATGCAGGCAGCTCTAGACATCCAGCAATGCATTCCGCAGCCACAAATCAGAACTGAAGGACAAGTCAATATATTATAAAATGAATAGATAAGTCTGATAAATGCTGATAATGGATTTGTTCTGTAACTTCAGTGTCATCCAAAAGCACAAAGTACTCACATTTATTTTGCCACCACCTGAACTCCTAATGTAATACAAAATTCAGTTATTAACTGTTCAAATTCCGTTATCTATTGAAGCAAATCGGAACAACTGGCAAAAGCTGTGTAAATCAGAAGTTATTGTTTTGAGAAGAAAAGGAAATCTCTCCTTGAGTAATTGAGGTAGTCAGCAACATTCGTGAAATGTCTCCCTAGAACATTAATATCAGCGAGAGGAAAAAGACAGAGGGATAACAATTTCCACCTACAACAAGAGGAAAGGAAAAGGAAATGATCTTGGATTTGGTTTTCAGAAAAAAGCTAATTAAGTACAGTGAACACAAAAGAATTACTAGTCTGAACCCAGGTGAAGATTCCTCCAGTGATACCTGCCAACAACGTCCTCAGCGATGCTTTCAGAAGTTTCATTAGGTAGCTAAACCCCTGGATCTTCCTAATGGTCTCTCTCCTCTATCTTGAAGAACATGAAGGGGTTCTCAGGGAGATGTGTGAATAAAAATTACTGTACTAAGTGACTTATTCTGAAGGTTTTATTGCGCTGCTTAAAATCCAGACATGTGTCCAAGACTAGCAATGTGTCCTACTTACAAATTTAAAATATTCTAATGCTGAAAAACTGAGTTAGGCAAGTATCTCCTAATCCAACTTTCCAACTGCTCTCTCCATAGAGATTCAAGTCAATAAGAGAAAGCAAGGATGGATACTTGACCTTAAGTTCCTCCATACACAGTGTGTAGCTGGAGCGCTTGTCAACAGCCCCTTCAGCAAACAGCTTACCGGGAGCCAGAGTGTAAAGCTTCAATCCACAACCAGTAACAAGACTGAGTTGTCCTCAACACCTACTGCTTAGGCTTTTGGGATGCAGGAATAAAAGTACAATGACTTTTAAAGCAGTAAAGGACCAAATAATTAATAAAATAAATAAAAGGAAACAAATATTGGTCATCTCGTTCAATCAAGGTGGCCTCTTTCAGCCACCTGGTTCGCTATGGAAGGAAGATAATTGGACGATAATGAACAGGAAGAAAAGTACTTTATTGGCTTTTAAAATAGATTATTTTTTTTATCAAGCAGGTCTATTAATTGCATTACAGCACTAGAAAAGTATTCTTAAAATTTGTTATACTGTGGAAGGAAAGAAAAGAAATTTGCAAACAAATAATTTCCATTTTATCTTGTATTTTTAAAAAGGGCTTTAGAACAAAATTTGACTATGTGCTACCCAATGCACCGTCTTTCACAAGTCTGATTCAACTAAGGAGTAGTGAAGTTTGGGGGATTTTTTTAAGGCAGAAATTACCGCAGCAGCACATTATGGTGAAAGGCTCAAACCACACTGATGGCAAGTACAGGTAAAACACATTCCTGTCTTATCAGTATTAGCACTTTAGACTGAAACGAGACAGTTTTCACGTTGTATTTCCTTTCCATTAATATGCACTGTCCACTGTTGTCTGCACTTTTTGGGTTTTTCTGCTGAAAGTGGCAGTGAAACTAACCTATAGACATTGTTGTCTTCCATACTTGGTGTTTAGAGTAATTATTAATAAGCTGCCCTATACTAATCTTTCAGACACCATTTTACACTAATGCATCATGTTGTAAATATCACTGTACCATCAGGCTGTATTAGCACTCAGTCTCATCAAGTGATGTATTATCTACATTGCATTTTAGATCAATTTTAATATTTGGAAAGCCCAGAAGGGCTGCTCCCAGAGGCAGGATGAGTGACCAATCAATCTGTTGACAGCAGCAAAGTGAACCAGCATTACTGGCTTTTAGTCTAACCTCATGGGTTTGGGCAAGAGATATAGGATAATCAGTAGTTTTATCTGGGGTTAAGCTAGTCAGAAGATCCCCAAATTAGAGAAAGGCTAAAAAATGCAATGGGAACACCTGGGCACCCAATTTGAGCATCTCCTGCTACAAATAACCATCCAATGTAAGTGAATAAGCATGCAATTAAGTCAAGCATGCAGTGACTCTCTGCCCAAACTAAATAGGGAGGTATGCAAACTGTGCTTTTGGATACATGTGCTTGGTCACAAAATGAATTGCCAATCAATCAGGCCAATTTTACTATTTTATAGACTTTTTACATGTGGATATGCACATTGTTATTTATACACCCTAAATGATGAAAATACACCATACTTGTGTGCTATTCTTTCCCTGCGGGAAGTGGTTTTGCCTTCTGTTGCTCAAACCTCACCAGTCCTACAGCCTGACCACAGCACTGACTCCGGACTCCACAGGCAGGGCTGTGGGAGGGAGAGATGCTCCAGTCAATCCAGTTGCTGTGTTTACATGTATTTTCTGCCCAGACAGAATATTGAACTCCCATTCTAAAAGACTGTAAGGCTTCCTTAGTTCTTGTTGTAATGAAATCTCAGCTGAAGTTAAACAAAGGGTTTAAAAGTATTTCACACTTAAGAAGTGCTATAGAAAAACTCTTTGTAAGAGTGAGCTGCATTACTTTTTTTGAAAATTAACTGTTTTCTAAGTTCAGAGAGGAAGTTGGTGACAACCGCTTTAATTCACATCTCTCAACTCCCGCTCCAGTTCCCTGTATCTAAAAATATAATACTTCCCTTTAAGAAAAAGACAATTGACATAGCATTCTTGATGTTACTGTGATTACTAAATATCTGAAATGACCTCAGCTGTGTATCATGTTACACAGATAAAAAGTCTAACTAGTCACTTTTAGAATTGAGAAAAACCTTACAAGGTGATAGTCCTACAAGACACCCCCGGGTCTTACTGGTTGACCCTGGGTCAACAGATCGCACAAATCAGAGTTTATAAAATGTTGTTTGTGAGGCCATAGTAACTTATCCATTGTGTCGTGCAGAAGCAGACTTTCTTATGAATGATCATGTTTGCTTAAATTTTACACGAGTGTGTACATACACCTAATATATTTATATATAATATGTACATCCACTGTCCCCCGCAAGTTGCTCAACTGTTGAAGGCAGACAGAAGTCCACTGATTCATACATCCTGGAGGTCTTCCGAATATGAAAAGACCTCTCAAATATTTTGGTCAGTTATCAAACAGAGAGCAATATGAACATTACAATATAATGAAGTTTTATAAAGTAAATATACTATTGCATAGTAATAGTTGTAATGTGTAACGTGTGATAGTTGTTCACTTTTTTTTAGCTGACTGGGCTATTTACCTTCGTTCTCACTAAGATCACAACCATGTACAACCCTTATCATATGGCAGCTCTACTTCATACACACTTTCAGTCTGTGGCCGCACATGGATGCCCCACAGAACTGCCAGCTATTTACTATACATGCAAAGGATGAAGGGAACTAAGAAAGGTGATCTCCATTGCAGCTGCCAACACCAAAAACTAGTCATCCTTCTTTAAAGGTAATGTTAAAACTTCACTTCCTATAGCTTATGATCATACACAATAGTTGAGGAAAACATAAGATCTTTCTTCTGACAGTACCAGCATTCAGAGAAAAGAACGTGCTTGATGACCTGACACAGACTTATTCCAGTCCCTTCTAAGACTGGATAATTTCATTAAGTGATTATTGCTTACATACCCAATTAAGAAGACAGAAAATATGGAACAACATGCTTTAAGGGCTTTGTAGGTGAAAAAGAAGATCTTGGAGTTAATATGACATATGACAAGCAATTAATCTTACCAGGCCATGACTAGAATTCTAGCTTATGATAGCTTAAAAAACCAAAAAGACAATTTAAGCAGCAACATTTTCTGTAGAAACTATATTTTGTCAAAATGAAGCAAATTAATCACAAACATTGGCCAATAATTCTGAAATATAAACCCCTTCTCTAAAGCAAATGTAGGGAATTTAAAATGGTGCAGTAAATCTATCCCAGAACAGCCTTCTCGAGATTTTAAATATGGGTCCCTCTGAACCATAAACTAAGAGTTGAGTGACTGAACAGAGACATGATCAGTAATAGCTCCTTTTCCAGTAACGTGTAAAAATAATCCAGTCAGCTAAGTTTTAGTAAAAACTGGGCAATTATAGGTCTGGAAGAACCAATTAATTTTAATGTTATCTTTTTTTTTCTTAAAAAAAAATATTTAAATTATCATTATTCATACCCTGGAATTATATCAGGTGATCTGCTCTAAAGGATATCTTAATAGTCTTCAGCAATACTTGCTAATTTCTCTACATGAGTAAAAAGAAAATTAAATTAATTTTTCCCCTACTCCATCCACTCACACCTACCATTATCTCTTCCTTGATATTTTATATCTCATAGTATTTCTGTCTTTCCAATTGACTAATATGACCCCTAACCAGATGCCTAGGAAACTCTTATTTACATCTATTCAGAATCCTTATATAGCAGCTTTACAAAGGATCAATTTAATGAGGATATTATCTTCCAATTCAGATATAAAAATATTTTTTCTAATTTATTTAGATACTTGCCCAGAACAGTGCACACCACTATCTATATGCAGAAAACCATACACGATTTTAAATTTAGTTCAGGAAACAGGGACTTTCTATCTGCTATGTTCTCAGTTTATAGTAGCAAATTATGAAAAGAAAGGGCACAAGAACCATAACAGAACTATTGCAATTCATAAAGAAAACTATGTCCTATGACGATAAGTATCACAGCAAGGTATATAATTAAGAGTGGCTATAACAACAACATATAAATTAGATAATTATGGATTAAGCAATCCCTTGGGGGATTCTCTTGCCCTAGAAAACATGTAACAAGCTCCTTAGATAGAAGGCAATAACTATTAAGTGTTTGAGGGAGAAATAGGACTATAAAGAAAAACAAAACAAAACAAAAGAACAGACAGCAAGAGAAAAATCTTAATTTACAATCTAAAGACAGCTCTCATTTTTTGGTAGTTAATTTTAATACACTTACTGGTACAGTTTTCACCCATTAAATCTGCTGGTATCAGTTGGCTAAAAAGCACGTCAGATTATCAAAATGTGCAATATCAAATCAACACGAGCTGCTTCTTAAGGTGACAGTAGGGAGACACAAAACACTGCAGCTATTATCAGAAATGTAATTTTTTTTGTTGTTGTTTCTTACATCAATTTAATAATCCCAGGTGTCCTGGACACCAGACATACAATAATCTTCATAAATCCTAATTCACAGCCATACCATCTGTCAAAAATATTTATGTCTCCTAATAGATATGCTACATAATTGCTCTCACAGTAGGACAAAAATACATGGTTGCACTAATTTGCTTCACCAATGGAATAGCTCATTATCAAAAATAACCCCACCACATTTCTAGGGTTTCTAGCACTCTTCATATATCAAAACTAACCTTTCCATTATGCTATTTTCTATAACCTTAAATTCCCAGTGAAAGCAGATAAAGATTGAATTATCTGAAAAATTGTACTATAATAATGGAAAACTCGCAAGCATGATAAAATAAAACATAATATCTCTTTCTATTATGATGGTGTTGCAGTTAAAATTAGAAGCTTTGTATTTCAGCGTCACAAAGAGACTAATTTAAGTTCTTGGCCCTGCAGAGCGCTAAGTATTCTGGCCCCAATCCAGAAAAGCACTTAAATGTGCGTATGACTTAGTTCATGAGCCTGAAGCAACTTCAGCAGGATCATACATGCCTGATTAGGTCCAGAGCACTCATTACCATGCCGGACAATGCATCTCACTAGGACTGACTCGGCACTGGGAGATGACCCTCCCAAACCTCCATCCATACCTGCCGAGATGGAGAAGATACTCCACATGGGATTGGTCAAAGCAGGAGCTTCTGTTCCAACTCTCTGCAGCAGAAGCTGAAAAGTTTTGACTAAAGTTGGCCTTTGGGAACACCCTTCCTCCAACAAGTTTCTAAATTTCTGCAGTTCCTCTAACATGCATGCAATATCAAAACCTCTTAAAATAATGCAGACTGCAGGTATGGCAGTTGTTACAAGAGGTTCTGTTACATATTGCTAGTTGCAGCAAGCTGATCTTGGTGTAAACTTTTACTTGTGCATTAGGTTAAATAATTTATGTGCGATTACACAAAAATACGTACTTGAGAATTCAGTAATTGTACAGCAAACAAATCCAATAGTACCTAAGCAAATGGGAAATTCCAAAGATGACGACAGTTACTAAAAAATACTCCGGAAGATACTTACTTCAAAAAATCAAACTCAACCTCATTTCCCTTTTGAATAAGGAAGTGACCCATGAACAACGTATTACTTCATTCTTCTTTAAATCACATTTTTAAAAGCCTTTTTCATGTTCCAAAAAGTCTGTATCTAATAAGTTGTAAAATAGTTTATATTTAAAAATAAAAGCAAGTTCCCAGCAACTGAAAGATGCAGTTGAAGAACTCAACACTCTTCTGTTCAACTTTGCATGACAAATATCTGATACTACTTTGCAGCTTAACAAATATCTTTTAACATGCTGTACTATGTTTATGAAGTATTCTCGTTTTAATGCTAAGTTTATTATTTCAATTAACATTCTATGTCTCGATGACATATTGAACATGTAATACAATGCTTTTCCAGTTTCACTAAATTGGTAGAATTCTTCCACAAATTTATAAAAATATACTCACCACTGCAAATAGGAATATTGCTTTCCTAATGGCCGGAATTATCCATTTAATTTCCATGATCCTCAGTTACTCTATTTAATTTGAGAAACTGAGAATTCCTTCAAGTAAATGTGAAGTCAAAATACCAAAATCTAGACTGGAATTAATAACTTAGATACTACCAAATGCTGTGTCTTAATTTAACTGTTGCTGTCGCAAGCCAGTTCATACCAGTATTTTTGTGTCAGATAAGTTTTTTAATAGAAAAGTTAAAATAAATCTGTGTTTCATTTTCACTGTAATGTCTGCTATTTTATTTTGAAAGCTTTGCTTCTTTCCTCTAACTCATAAACACTTAAAATCTACACAAGTTCCTATTTTCCTGAAATTCCACAGAATTGAACAAACCACCGACGCTACAATAACTGGCGGTTCACAACACCTAGCAAGAACATCACATTAAGAGAAACTGTGTTTGTGCAATAGGTAACCACAACATCAATGCATTATACTGCCTCAAAATTGCAGGACTTCGGTTGCAAAACACCCTGGCTCAGATGTGCACGGATCCAGAAGTCAGACTAAAATTTTGCAATTAATTGTAACAAATTCATACTCCCACATTATCAGAAGGCAAACCACTCATTACTTACAATGAATTAAAGATTTATGTATCAGATACAGTTTTTAATTTGAAATTAAAAAAGGAGACTACTGATCACACATGTTGACCAATCTTCAGGATGCAACATTATCTGGTATGCAACAACTCTGATATACCAAGGGACTTAGCAATAATAAATATTAAAATGTCATTGGGAAGAGAGAGAGAGAGAGACAGTTAGTTCCAAGGCTAGATATGAGAAAGAGACAGAGAAAGTATAGGTTAAGCAAGACCAAAATCACCATAAAAGCACAAAAAGTCCAAGCAAAATGTCTCACAGTTATCTTGCAAATATCTAAAACTATATGGCAAGGGAAAAAAGGCTCATACTCCTTGCAAAATCATTTTCAGAGGAGGTGGAGAAGAAAATATGTGCACATCATATGCAGAAATATTCTGAAAAGCCCTCTTTGGTAACATGGATTAAATATTAAATAAACCAGAAGAAGAAAAAGAAGATTTATAGCCACACAGTACTGAGACAGAAAGCAAACACACAATGAAGACAGTCTATTATACTCACACATTTACAACATGTTACTTATAATGGTAGCTGTGGAAATAAATGACCTATGTAAATGTTTGACATTTTCCATTACTACTCACTACGCTAATGCTTCTATGCAATTCATTAACATTCCAGCTACAGTTTCATGCTTGCACGTCTCAAGTATAAAAATAAGATACTCAGCAATACCATACACAGCCCAGCCTTCTTACTCTTCCTTTTTCAAATCAATATCGGTGGCCTTGATAATATTGCCCTCTAATTACTAGCAATGCTTCTTTTTTGACAGATGACAATGAAGGCTGAGTAGGCACTCATTCTATGGAAGATGTGAATGTGTTGAAATTGTCTCCTGCAGGACATTCATGCTTCTTAAATGAGCCGCTATGGAAGTTTCATCATGTGTGCATAAAGAAATAGTCTCTTACCTGTGGAGGTTGGTTGTACATCTGTCTGGTCTCTGGAAATGAAGTTTTATCCTTTGATTCTCTACTTTGATCATCAATTGTCTCTCCTAGCAAAGTAAAAACATACCTATTAAATCACTGAAATCCTTCATATTTTATATGGAATAAGAAAAACTCTTGAGTCTTCCTAAAATCAAATTATACAGTTCCCTGGGAATGGAGGAATTCTGTTGTCAAATTTATATTTTATAATTTTGAACGCAAGGAAAGAGAAAAATATTGAGAAGCGGTCTGCAAAACCTGTGAATAAATCTGTGCCAACTGGTTAAAGGGAAAAACTCAGAGGAAAAAAAAGAAAAAGAAAAAAAGCAAGGCCCCTATTTTTGCACACTTCAGGACCATTAAGTTCTAATACTGGCAAAGTGTCAAACAAAGGAGACATAGCAGTATGAGTTTCTCAAACATTGCAAAACAAATATCCACCTAACCTATTTTCTCCAATCTTCTTTGTCGGTGGGAGGTTGTAGGAGAAGTTGTAAAGATTTTGTGGATTATCTCCTTCTGCTGTTAGTGCTACTCAGCAAAAAGTTTGTAAGAGGAGACAACTTAGAAAGACAAAAGATTTAGTCACAAAATTCTGACTTTATCTTTATTTGAACTGATACTGCTTTCTGTAATGGAGTGTTTTGAAAGTCTGTATCCTTAAAGAGTCCTGCAGCAACAATTCCAAATGAAAGGGTTCAAGTTACTGTAGTTTAACTCCTTTGCTAAGCCTGTGTTTTTGCCTTTCCTGTTCCATTTTCTCCAGAGGTTTAGTTAGAGCCGGTGCACCTGGCAGAAGCTGTCGGGAACAGCAGCCAGCTTCTGCCCATGCCCGGTTAGCCTGGAAGCCAATGACACCCAGGTCCACGTATGCTTGCTCCACGCTGTCATCAGACTCCAAGGACTGACTAGTCAGGTCCCTCAGGTACAATGCAGTATTTGGTAACGTATCTTATGAAAACAAGCAGTAATATTTAGTCATCGGGCATGCTTTTTAATCCCCAAATATCCCCTAAAAGTGTATTCTGAGAATCATCAATAAATTATCTTTGTTATAGGTCATTAATGCCTATTAATTCCATTAGTGTCTACACTTTTCAAGATCTCTTCTGGAGTTGAAAAACGCTTCTCAATAAACTAGTAATTTGCTACATAAAATACTCCAAAGCATTTGTATTCACACCTTCTCTTAAGAAAAAAGGGGGGGGGGGGGACAGACCAAAGGAGATGGGGAGTCATTTCATCTTCAATTCCACCCCACAATACTGTGAAAAACAAAGTTTACAAGCACCTATAAGATAATGAGGTAACAGCCATGAAAATAAATTATGTCAAACCAGTAGTCTCCATTTGTAATGAAGTAAAGAGGCCTGCAAAGAAAAATTATTAGAGGTCTTGTAAATGCACTCTGCAGTGAAAGACTGCACAAACTTGGGGAGGCATGAAAATGGTTAACAGATATATGAAGAGGACAGTAAGACATATCTTGGGTACGTTTGCTGTGGATGAGAGTGCAAACGAGTTTAAATAGTACCAAATTTAGCTAGATCAGTCTCTCCAGGAGTAAGGCTACTTAAGCACTTGAAACAACCTATGGAAATGGTCTCTTTAAACATCGGTCCATCTCCAAAAGATTTCAGAGGTAGGTTGAAGAAACATCTATCGTGAATGGTTTCAATCCTGCCAAGAGAAGGAACATGAATGACCTTTTCTGTTCCCTTCTAGTCCTACATTCCATGACGGATGCAGGAGGAAAGACTCCACAGGATACCCATCCCTAAAATCAGTATTTCTCAAGGGAACTTATGCTGGCTGCCCAGAGACTTGTGAAGATGCAAGTCGGCTGCAGTGAGCTGGACAAGGACTCATCAAGCGTGTAAGAGAAGAGCTGCAAAGCCAGTCAGTAGCAAAGGGACAGCTAGTTGAAGTCAGTGAGATGACTCATACTGGGTAAAGTTGGGTGTATGCATAAACATACTGAAAGAGAGTTACACTGGAGACCTAAGAAACACAGGAACCAACTTTTTATTCCTTGTCTTTAAATACCGCTCCTGAGACAGTATTTGGAAGTTTTTATATGCAAAAAGCAAAAGACCAAATTCATGTGTGTTAATGCTATCCGGAATATACTTTTTTCCTGTGATTAGTTTTCCTTAAGATGAAAAGAAATCTTTGTTTGAAATCAGGACCAAGAGGTCAAACATGTAAAACTCTTCACAGTAAAGGAAGAATAAGAACAGCTCATTTGGAAAGAAATGAAATTTTTTGACTTAGAACTTTCACATCCAACTCCCAGAGGTCATAAGTTCTTAAGGAGGCCAAAATGTAGCAATATCTATAGTGTTTCACAACTCTAATTGCCTTTGTAAACTGAACTTTAATGAAGAGCTCCTCTTTGTTTAAAAAAAAAAAAAAAAAAGAGCAAATGGGAAAACCCCAACATCTTGCCAAATTTTCACGCGTATGGTCCTGCAAGGATAAGCCATGAATCTGTGTATGGACTGTTATTATTTCAGTTGCCCAAGATGTCTGCTAGGACAGAATAGTTTTCCAGAGAAATCAGTATTTTCAGTGTACTAGTTTCACCAGTTCCTATCTCAAATATTCAAACAGATTAGTCATCCTTATTTCTAGTAGCCCAAATAACGAATTAACTCTCACATACTTCCCCAGCTCCACCAGTTCCCAATCTTATCAAGTTTGCCATAGCTGACCCATCTTGTTTAGCCACTCCCAAATTTTTTTTGTTCCCCTTGCCTTGGTTTCCCGTTGACCTAAAGTGGAAGTTATAGTTTCTCTCCCCTCTCCAGGTTCAGCCTTTCAAATGCCTCCCTCTGATCTGGCTTTTCCTCTTCTCCACTGCAACCCTGCAATCTCCTCTTCCCATCTACCTACATGTTAGGAAGGCAGACGAAAGTAAACACCGAATGGACAAACATTCCATGAGAGCACAGACCTTTGGGAGCAGGAACTAATGTGCATTCTTTTGACCATTTTACACGTTTTGGTTGATGGTTTTTTGACTGAGGAAAAAAAATGCAACCAACAAAATCACTCTTCCCCCCAAATGCTCCGAAAAAAACCCCAAATTCAAACAATTCCCCTTACACAATCTTGATGGAAATAGGTACATAATTACAGTTTTGCCAAACTAAGCTACTGAAATCTGTCTCTGAAAAAATCACAAACACGTTACCTTAGTAGGAAGGGCTACTAAATACCCACCACCACTCCCCCAAAAAGTCTTTCATCAGAACTGAACAGCAAATACGTTCATAGATGAGGCCAGAGGGACCACCGTAATCATATAGCCTAACCTCCGGTATAAATATAGGCCATATTTCTTGAATTAATTTGTTTGAACTAGAGCAAGTTTAAAGCTGTATTTTAACCAAGAGATAACAGACAAAATGATTAATCTTACAAAACAATTAGATTCTGGATCATATATCCCTTGGTTTAAAAGCATTATGCAATATTTTAGTCATAAACTTCCTATTAAAAAAAAAAATCTAACTCATATATCTAAAAATGTCATATACTACTTAGATACTGTAAGAATTAGAAACGAAGGGTGCTCCATGCAGTGTAATATGGTTTAAACATCAGCAGCATAATTTGTAATACACACAACATTACTGGGAAAATTTATCAGGAAAAATTAATCATGCTTATTGCTGTAAAATATTCCCTTACTTATCAACAGAAAAATATTTTCAAGTTTGAAAAGAGAGCACTAGATCCTACTGTCCAGATAAGCCCATATTTCAAATCCTCTGTCCTGGGAGGCTGTTTTTAAGTTATAGTAAGCCTCTTCCAGGCCCAAATGAATGGCATCACACTCAAAGGTCAGACAAACGCTTCTCCTTTCACTGAGCTGGTGCTGGATTTACACCAACATTCCCCAAGTTCCATTGGTATCTTCTTTTTCCAAGAGCTCCAGCCAGGTGTTGCACAGGAAAGAAATATGCAGTCCAGTCTTCAGTATGCACTACGTCCATCCTCCCTCAGACCTCAGAATTTTTTGGTTTTTTTTCAGAAATCTGTATTCGGCTGCCTATCTGGACCTCAGCGAACTCTCATAGAGAAAGGTTCAACCACAAGTTTGGCTTCTACTCAACAAGGAAGTGGGGTTTCTATTTATACTCTTCCCTCTTCCAGCACTTTGTTATCCTCAAGCTGTGTAGTCTCTTGATCGACAGAAAACATTTAAAAGCCTGTCCCACCCTCAGTTTAAAAAATTAAAACCAATTTTAAGTGTATTTTAGAGTCTTCTATAACTTAGATTGCCATTTGTCCTGGTCTGTGCAAGAGCCCTGTGAGACAGTGAAGCATATGCAACACAGCAAGTAGTAACCAGTTATCAAATACATGGATTTTAAAATCTCACCTTCAGCTTCAAAAGGAAGACAGCTATTTTGCATTATATTGCAAAATAGCTGTTAGTTGCTTAACTCCTTGTTGCCTGTCATTATCTTCTTTATCCTGCATAGAAATGGCAAGAACGAAGTGTATTCAGGCTTCTACTTGGAAGCAAAAAGACAAAAAGTTTTAAGAGAGGAAACCCAACGCAGTAGGATCTGAAAACAGGAAAGGCTGAATCTGTGGAAGCATCAAGGTTTTACTGCAGTTTCTTGCCTCTCTTTCTTACTTGTAAATCTTCCTCTCTCTCCCTGAGACAAGGAAGAAAACCAGGCTAGATACGCCAATTTTAAGTCACCCTGCTCCAGAATTAACTAACAGAACTTCAGGCTTCAGTCCATCGATAGTGGCAACGCTTTCAGCCTAGGGAGGTATTCAAGAAGTACTGTAATTCCCCCTCCCCTCTGAACGTCTGAGTCTCAGGAGTCCCTACAATCGCACTTGCATGTAAAGGGGTTTGATAGTATCACTTTTCTGAGTCCTGCTCTTCCCAGCCTTATTTAAATAGCCTCCGGCTCCTTCAGCAGGGATGAAATGTGTTTCTGCTCAGTCTCTCCCCAGCCCTGCTTGTTTCTCCAGCACCCACTGCCACAGCTTCCATTTACTTCCAGCACCACTGCAAGCTTATTAGTAAAAAGTTCTTTTCCTTTCTTTGTGCGTACAGCAGACAGGCAATCAGCAATGGATGTCAAGTGGTGACTGCTGTTCTCCTCACTGACACTTCTATCCTTGAGCCTCATCTCATTCACCCTGGTTTCTTTCAAGAAGAGTCCATCGTTACATTTAGTACCACAGAAGAGTGCTGAGTTGCCAATCCAGAAGATCAGTCAAATATGTTTACCAGCCAATTCCTACCCAATGAGTGACCCGGGGACTCCAGTGGGGTGGTACCAGGGAACACTGATGGCAGTACCCAGAACACAAAATTGTGCTGGCTTTATGGAATCAAGACAATTAACAGAAGACAAAGGGAAGAACTTTAGAAATCTTTGCTAATGAGCATAGAATCACAACATGGTTTGGTTTGGAAAGGATCTTTAATCTAGTCCAACCCCCCTGAACGGATATTACACAATTATAGCAAAATATAATAAGCTGTAAGTAATTTGACAGTTCCCGTTGGTGATTAACAGACCACTCAGTGATCCATCTGAATGAAATAAGGTACTGGCCAGTTGCTGTCCTGTTCAATGGGAGAGATGGCGCATTGACGGATAGCTGGTTCTTCTCTTTGCTTAGAAGTGGGACTACCATTCTATCTGGCATTAATGTTATAAAACCTACACATTAATCCTCATTAGTGTCCATGTGCACTTGGCCAAGACATAATAGCCTTATAACAATACATATGGTTGGCAAAACAATGAAATCATCCTAGTTTCAGGTCACCTCATCCTGGTTTCATATTAAAGCTTTTCGTATCAACAGCAGTTTCATTTCAACACGCTAATAATACCCTCTAAAAATCCAATATATCAGCAAAAAGATTCTCCACAGCTGCAAGTTTCAGCAAAACAAGAGTTTAAGAGTTTATGCTGCATAAGGGTGAATGAGAAGGAAGTCGTGTAAACTCGTGTAAGCCCATGCTAAGGCAGAGGTCTGTGTTAACATAAGCAGGCACATGGTAAGTCTTTAGCAGCCTTATATTGAGTTTCCAGTGTTTTCATAGCTGGGTATTAAGGGGTCCTACAAAAAAATCTTTGATCAGGAGTAGAACTTACCAGTATCTTCTCTAATTATCCTGACAAATCATTAGAAAAATCTATATAAACCCTGCAGAGTGAGGACTCTGAAAGACTGATTTCTTCAAACTTGTAAAAGGGAGGGGGGAACTCCCCCCCGTAACAAGGTAAACATTATCCCGACTGGTTTTGCATTTACAGACATGAAGCAAGAAGGTTCAGTTCTTTCCCAATTAAGGGGGACAGCAAATCCAACTACAGCACATGCCACTGAAGATTATGGGAGTGGCACTCCAAATTGCCACCCATTGTTTTGGTATCCCAACCTTCTGCAGGTGATCTTAATGCAGAATCTCCATTTTCCTAAACAATTCTGTCAGGGTCTTCTCAACCTGCAGCCCACTATCAAGATAGCAGCAAAAGCACAGATTAAAAACTCCCCTGCAGAAACCTTTTTTTCCCCCCACAAATGAGAACTTTTAGGAAGATGACAACAGAAAAACAATATGAGAGGATTAGAGGCTCCTGTAGAGTTCCAGTATCCCTTTTCTACATACTTTTAAGTTTCCAAAAAGCTTTTTATTTCTGCGCTTTTTCGTATTTCCAACTTCTTAAAAGTTTGACTTCCTTCAAAGCTTTCCTGGATCCTAAAACAAAAGACCCTTAGAGTTTAAATCCAATTCCATCTCCAACCACTTCACTGAGGCTAAATCATTCCAACTCCCCTGACACCCATTTATATGGCTTGCTTTTAAGAGGTGCCCAACTCCTTATGAAAGCTGCTGATGATCAAAAGCCAAAGTTTCACAGGAAAATTTTGGTTGGAAGAAATCCCTGGAGGTCACACTAGTCCAACCTCCAGATCAGCACAGGGCTAACTTCAAAGTGGAAACTATGTTCCTCGGGTGCTTGTCCAGCTGAATTTTGAGTCTTCAAAGATGGAGATTCCACAGCCCCTCTCGTCTCTCATTTATATCTATCCCTCTACTATTTGTTACCTCAAGGTCCACAGTCACAGTCAAAGAAAGCTGTAGAATTCTCTCATCCATGAGCCAGGAACCCCTATGACGAAATGTTATTTTACTTTGGTTTTAACTTATGATGCTTTCATGTCAAGCATAAAGAAATGCTGAGGATCAATCTCATTCTCTTTTACTGATGTGATGCATCCATGCAAGTACTTTCTCCTCAATTATATGCGCATACCAGCCTTTCTAAGTAGCTCACAAAAACACTGAATCCCCTCACCACAGCCTATCTTTCAGTAGATCTCACTTTTCCGTTTTGTTATTTGGAAATACCATTCTAGAGCTCATTACCCTAGATGGTGCCACACCTTTCTTATCTAGTTTTGCTGTCAGAATGAGCAGGTGATATGATTTACCAGACACTCAATACATCCTTAGTACTGAAGCAACCAACATAGTACAGATCCAAGTAAGGGCTTATGACACATTCAATCATTTTACAAGAAAGAAGTTGAAAGCAAAAGCTACCCAAGAGAAGTGTACATCCTCTAAATCTTCTGACCAAACAATTGTGCTTACCTGGGCATGTGTGCCCATGCCTCAGGGAGAACCTCAAAACTATTCACTCCTCTTCCTTTGTTTAACTGATACTGCTCTGCGGATAAGCCCCCAGCATATCTATTACATGTTAGCATTTACCATTAACATTGTCCCTAAAAAAAAAATAATCTGCAAAACTGCCTGGAAGGCATAGATTAGATGCCATAGGCCAGTCTCTACATGCATTAAGATGCAGTTCTTGACATTCCTAGAGAACTTTTAAATCTTCCCGTCATTCACTTTATTTCTCAATTAAGCCCCTCCCCTTTGTATCAAAACAAATGCAACCTTCCAAGCCCAAATGAATCATACTTTTCTGAGGAAGTAAAGCATTTCATCTACTTTTTTGAAAAAGAAAAGTTTTATAAAATGATTACTTCTTTTTTTTTTTAAGATTTATCATTTACATAATCACTGAGTGTTAGCTTATTGTCATGGTCATCTAGAGCAGCTCAATCATCCCACAGAATAAGTATATTGTTTTCAGGTTAAGAATAAAACAAGAAGTCCCTTAAATTTTTAGACATTTGGAGAAGTTTAGTGTTAATTTATATAATCTCTTTCCTTTCCACTTCACCCTCAAATCTGCTTCCTGGGTAACGAAAGATGTCTACACTTAGAATAATCCAACTTCGACATATGGATGGATTGGTACACAGCAAGTGCACAAGAAGCTGCAGTTTGAAAGCTAGATTTTCTTCCATGGTTACAGTCTCACCGTAGATCCTTTTTGCTTTTCCAAAGGATAAAGACAATATTATTTGCCTCTATTTGCTCTGTTTCTCTTGCCTAACTTTGTCTTCTTTACCTTTGATGAGAATACGACAGTCATGATCTTCACAATCCTTCCTGCATTTTCTTATTCTGCTTGGAAGGATGATAAAAAATTTAATCTCAAAACAATAAAAGTCTTTACCTCTTCCATTCCTGACAAGCGGTAAAAAGCTTTGGGGAAACATTAGTAACAACATCAAACTCAGTTGAAGACAATAGTACAGCTCACACAGAGTACTGCTGGCAAGCAACCTCCCCTTAAACACATTTTAGCAGTTATTAATTTTCTTGTCACTAGTTAAACCAATCTATAAAACTTATCTCAGATTACAGGATCAGGTGTTGTTCAAAAGGTAAATATTTCTTATAACACTGAACTTTCACTATGAAATTAAGATTATTTCACTATCCTCATTTAACTATGGGATTAGGACTCTCCTCCTCCCGTTTTATTAACGATGTGGTTCCAAAGGCAATCCTGTCCAGAATGAAAACAGCACATTGAAGCCCACTTTGACGAGGACAGAGATTTTCCTAGTACTTAAAAAGATGCAGTGTGGTCTGCCTGCTCAACCTCTTGGTTACACTGTGTAACTTGCATGCCAGTAGGTCCAGCATGCATTAAAATTATTTGCCTGTCAAAAACTGAGGTGCTGCTAGCCTAATATTTGCATATGAAGCTTGCTACATAAATGCAAATCAAACAAATAATGCAAATTTAAGATGGTTTCCTAAGGAATTAGATTTACATGACCAATCTTCTGTCCCTGATAACGCAGGAAAACATTGCCAAATGTGGTTGAAACTGGCACAGATATAGAAGACTCAAAGATGTTTACAGAATATAATCATCTGTAGCTGGGTAGTAAAAAGAGACCACGAGTAATGACCCTGCTGAAGGAAAAAACCATTGCTCTCTGTTCTTCTTGGCCAGCTAGCAGGTCAACTGGCAAATATTGCTGTGGTTGGCCACTGGGAATGAAGGCAAAGGAGGCCACTATAATAATGTAGGGAAATAGCCAGGGCTATTGTGGCAGGATAGAAGAACTAGGAGATCCTCAAGAAGGTCCTTGACAAACTGGACTTCGTCTTTTCTCCTATTCCAGGGAATGCTGTGTTTTATTCTATCTTGATAACATTTTAGGCATGTTTAAACAAGAAAAAAGTTTTACGTAATGAAAAAATAGGGAAAATCCCTCTGAAAAATGTGTAAATCAATCATTCAGTCTACTCATATTAGGGCCACTTACATCTCTGTGCCACTAGCTGCTGTGGGATGCACTGCAATGGGCATCATATACAACCTCATCCCAGTAACTAGGCTTCATGCGTGAGCAGCTGCCTACGACGCTCATGTTAGTTATTAAAAATGGTTTTTCTCACATCTAGAAACTCTGAAAGTACCAGAAAGATGAGTTAATACTTTGTGGGAGAAGAATTAATGCATAGGACAGAACACTCATTTAAGGTAACTTTTATGTGACGTAATTATAAGAGATCTTCTCCAAAGTAATAATCATTTCATAGTTAAAGTGCTACCATACTCTCAGAGGCATGGAAGCCCCCACTCAATTCTGAAACAAAGTTAAGCAGAATTAATTTAAAACACAAACACCACACACAGTTATATAGACACACTCATACACAGCTTACGTGTGTCTGTGTGACATACAGGCACCGATATATCTAATGCAGAGAGTTAAATCACAGTATCTAAGCTTACAAACATCGTGGCTCAAAAAGCTTCCCTCCCCGCATTTTTCTGAAGGTTATTTTCTAGACCACAGCCTGGCAATCTTATGTCACTGTGACAATGTAGACAATGTCAATTCTGAGGAGAGAACCTTATGTTACATCCAATGCTGCTTTTGCATTTGTGACACATGCTCGCAGAGTATTTCTGAATACAGCATATTTTGTTTTCCTCTAAACAGAAGTATAAATTCTCTGTTTGGATTTTGTGTAGTAACAAGTACAAGTTTATAAACATACCTAAAATTGTTACACAAATGTTCTGAATATCAAAGAAAGAAAAACCTACATCCAAAAGCAATCTCAACAAATAATTCAATAAACCAAATGAAATATCCCTGCCTCCAAAACTCCTTGAAATATTACTTTTGGTTTACACTGTTAATTCTACTGTATTACGACCGTCTTCTGATCTACCTCAGTCTTAGCAAGGGGATCTAAAACTAAAAAACAACCAAACAAAACAGTTTAAGAAGTAGGTAGTCTCCTCACAAAATAAAACATACATCCATTTAATCTGTCCTCAAAAATGGCAAAAATCAGCACAGTAGCTTATCTTTGGATCAGACCTCTCTCATGAATAACCAGTTCCACACAGATGATTAAAGAACTACATAATTTTATTTATTTATTTATTTATTAGAGCACATAGGTCAATAATGTGGATTAACAAGGATTAAAGTGTTATTTTCCGATTACCTTTGTGCTTTAAGCTGGTTTAGTAGTTCTAGGAACTTTATTTTAAAGCCAGCTTTGTAGAAGAAACTACACTATAGAACTTCTTGTTTACTTTTGACTTGTGTGTAAACAACATGGAAATGTTCCCTTCAACATATTACTGTTAAATTGTTTGATTTTAAAGGCAAAGAGATAAATGGCATTAAATATTCACAGATTTTTAGTGTTTCTGGCATTGGTACATTAAAGCTTTTCTAACCGTTGTTTGAACCTTCAATTGCATTTTCATATTACACAAACCTGGTAGTGGAGATGTGTTAGGAAAAAAATTGAAGTATCATCACAAAAAAGCACTAGCAGAATTCTTTAAAAGTATCCAAAGTGGAGGGCAGGAGTTATTTTGGGGGGAAAAGAGATGAATGAGAATTTCTGAATAGAGGTATTTAGTTTACAAAGTCTAAAAGAGCATCACCATGTTAAAATATCTATTTATAAAGATATGAGGGCAACGGATGTAAAAGTCCAGTTGATATGTTTTTGGCTGCACCTTTTAATGAAATGTCCAAATGTTTGCGTGTGCATCAAAAAGTAACATTAACACTGCTCACAAAGCAACCAGAAAAAAAATAAAATTGTGCAGTACTTGAATAATTAGGTAAAAAACCTAAAACCCGCCAGGACCATATTCTTACCATACATGGAAAAAATGAAGAAAGGTTACAGCCGGCTGTAACTTTTATCCTCAGCTGTTAATGGTGTGGAACTGTCTGTGGGCTACAATCATTTATGCCTACATTGTACATCAGTCCCTTCCCTAAACACTGCACAGAAATGGCAGTTTCCAGCTGAAACCAAAACATTTAAATTTGTCAAAAAAACCCCAACAACAAAACACCCACATAGGATCACACCAGCTTCAAGAGCACAAAGGCAGACAAGCAGTTTTCAAAAAAAGAACATTTCTTGTTTCCTGAGATGGCAACCACCCGCTTCCCCAGGGGCCGTGGGGAGCCAGCGGGGTCAGCTGCGGTGGGTTTCAAACTCTGCGGCCAGGGTTTCAAGGGAACTCCAGGCTTATGGGCACTCATGATCCATGGTGAAGTGTCAGCTATGTTAACAGGGGCTACCAGATCTTCCAAGAAAAACTTCCTGATGTTCAAAGGTGAAGGACCGCCCTCTGTCTCAGGCTTTCAAGCTTGCAACGTTCAGCAGACCAGAAGTAGAAAGGTTTCTGAATTCCCCAGAATACAACGGGCAGATTGTCCCAGAAGCTGCAGTACAAATTTTTGCAGGTTCTGTGGCTCCTTACCAACTTGCTCAACGTGAAGTTCCCAGACAGGTCCGCCCTGCACATGTAATTTTTCTGCAGTGCTTTTTCATGCAATAACACGATTAGAATAGAATAAGTATCTGTTTCAAAACACAACACACCAAAAACAGACAAGGCCACCCTACAAAAACAAACCACGCACATCTGGTAACTCCCTTCTGGCTACTATTTGAAGAACCGTCAGTCAACTTGTAGTGTGAACACTGTTACCTAAGGGTGAGTTTTCACAACATGGCTGAGTCAGGCTAACAGCATGGTGCTGCCAAAAAGAACAGTCCTGCCTCTCCTCCTAGCCCTGGTGCTCCTGCTCTTTCCTTTGTCGTGGTTTCCAGAGTCTCCTGAGGTTTTGCCAAGCCACCTGAGCTCACTGAACTGCTTAAAAAAGATAAATACATATTCCATTTCTTGCTGTGTTAGTTTTCTGGCAGTTGAGTGAGCTAAATCACAGACGTCAAATGAGCCCCAGAGCTGGCACAAGGATGGTGGAAAATAATTCTGCTTCCGGATGCAAGAAGCAGGATGATCCATTCTTGAGATAGTTAAGTGGCTCAGTTGTCCTGTGGAAATATACCCTACCACAGCAACAGTCTTGCCTTCCATTGTGGAAAAAAAAAAGGCGGTATTTCAGACCTAAAGGTAGACTCCACTCTAGACATTATAGAAATCAAAATGGGACGTTTCAAAAGTGTGCTAGCACTCACATATCAAAACCATTATGAACTTCTTAAACATACCCCAAAACCAAAACAATTTATTATATTAGGAAATGCTCCTTTTTGTTATTATCAGTAGGGTGCAGGAAACTAGAGATTAATACCTGGTTTTAGTTTTCTTCCTTTTCTTCCTAAGGGGTCAACAGTGCAACAACCAGCTTTCTGTCTTCTGCTTGCTCCTCATGAGAAACTTGTTTTCACTTTTACTTTGGCAGCCCCAGAGAATCAGACAAGTGAACACCCACTACACAAAGCTGAACTGCTGTGTCCAAGGAGCCATCTCTGGAAGCAAACAGCATTAGTCGGGATAAACTGGCTTTAATAATTACCATGGCAAAATAATTTTATGAAAACTCTGAAATTTTACTTGATCAACGCCAAGAATCCAGCCAAGTATTTAATTTCTTGTGGGTATAGCAGTAAAAAAGTAGGTAAGGTCACACAATTTTTATAAATTCTGTTTAAGATGCACTTAGATGAACCCTGAACATGAGGGATTTTGCGAAGACAAGACCTGAAACAATCATATTGATATTCTTTCCCATTTCTAGCCACATTCCTTACAACCTCCATTTTCAACTCAGTACTTGGAGAAAAGCACAGACCAACAATGTCACCCTGCTGTCTCCCTATAAAACAAGCCAACGAACCAACCCATCCCATGCACAAAGGGCAGTGTTACCAGATACCTATTCAACTGGTTGAAAACTGGCAGATGAAATTCTAGGTCACAAAGACCTGAACTCCTGTATCTGATAGGCAGCTACTACGGTAGATTAATGATTTTCACAAAACAAGAGAGAATTCAGTTTCCATGATGCAGTTACTGCTTTACGTGTGCTCTACTCGGAAATGTGTCCTATATTCAGAATCTGAATTCCTCAGGATCTGCCCACAATCATTATGCAGCCTGATGTGCAGAAAAACTAGAAGGAAAAAAAAATCCAGGGCCATGAACGCAAAATTACACCACTTTCTTCCCCAAAGACACTGCCTCTGTCTGGAAGAAAACTGATTTTGTATCTCCTTTGAGAAGAGGCGAGGATCACAGGCTTCATGCTTCGAGGTTTATGCACACGAGCACTGCAGTGGGACAGATACCGTACATGGCTGCCATCGGACCAACTCAATGCTGCCAAAATGGGTGGATCCGTCTCTCCTCTCTGCTCTGAGCTGTTTGCTCCTGCCATTCCCCTCATCTGTTCTGAGGCTAGCCTGGCTCCTCAGGGTGTTAGCTCAGCTCTCTAATGCAGAACTGTTTCAGCTGGCCGAATTTGCTCTTACCTTGGTAAGGAGACCTGGCTCCCCCTCAGGTATCTAAATAGTACTGAGTGATGAGACACTAAGAGGCAATTGAGCAGCTTGCCAATGCCCAAGGTTGTGTTTCCATTCACATCTCCCATTTCTGTCTTCCCTCTTACCTTATCTGGCTCCATCACTCAACCCCTTCGAACCAACTCACCTTACCAGAACAGCACAACACGAATCCAAAGAAAGTTCACAAAATTGCAGAAAATTAAATGGAAAGAGTGTAGAGTCTGAAGTGGGATGAAAGAACTGGCCCTCCCTCAGGGGGGCAAAGGATCGGCCCAGCTGCATGCAGAGCTAGCCTAAGATGGGGTGACTTTCTCAACAGAGCAACTATTTCTGCATGCAGTATGATCAATCATCCTTAATCACCTGAATGACGGTGATGTTGCATGAGACCACACGAGCTCACTGCCATTAAGGAGGGGAATTCCTCTTCCTCTCACTCGAAGGCCCAGCCCTTGCGCTGACTCTGACAAACATCAGACTTTGCGCTTATTAACCCATCTTTTTCTGGGAATTCAGCTGATTCACAAAGTCCAGCAAACACTGGAGATGGGGCAAAGTAAGATTCACTGAAGCGGAGGAAAGTAGCACCTTTGCTTTTGGGTGGCAGCAATCTGATAAAATCAAATTATCCTCTCTCCCAAAACCACTACTGGCCAAACACCTCTTAGATGAGTAAGACCAGACATGGGAGAAGTCAGCATACAGGATTTTGCCTTTGAGATATTCCACACCACTTAACTTTAAAGCTTTTGTGGTTAGAAAAAAACTGCTTTGCTTTACTGTCCTGCCCCAAAGGGATTAATTAGGAATGAAGGCCTCAAAACCAACCAGTCTCAAACTTTCTAAGCAACATGGAGGTTAGAAGACTGTGCCTGTTTTGAGTTTGTTAAAATGTAGGTGTGGTGTACAAATGCACAAAATGTTTTGGGGCTAATTTACTGGGGAAGGGGAACAGCTGTAACACAGACCCCTGAATTAAGAGATTAGACTCCCCGCACAGCCATTGCTAAGAGGCTTCCCCAAAAAGTGACCAGGAGGCACCTATGTTAAACACCTGCTCCGTATGCAGAGAAGCATCTTTCCATCCAATGACTAAATGGGAACAATTGCTCCCAGAGGAAGACATCTGAAGTCAAACACTTCTATAAGCAACCTAATCCATGATTTCTACGCCATTCTCCAACATGAAGGGATGGAGCTCTCTGAAAGGTTACAATAAGAAGAAAAGCACTGCTACAGTGAGCAGAGTTTCATATATGGGATGTGAGCATGCCTCTGAGAGCATCTCAGCAACTGAAGTGATTTGGGGAGGAAGAAAATGCTCTGGCCCAAGACACACTTTGACCCCCTTCTAGTTACCTGAGGTCCATACCATATTGCAGCCACCCCACATATTTTTTTTTTTTGCATCCATGCAGGTGAAATGATTCCTGCAGTGAAGGAATGAAGTGAGAACAGGGGTCTTTGCCTTAACCATGGGAAGATCCAAGCCAGAAACACCAGGGGACAGGAGTCTCCTGGACTTCAGTGTATATGTTGAATTAAGGTTTAAGAGAGAGATACTGAGTCTCTTTGCTTGAATTTGTTTCTAAATTAATAAAAAACATTGTAAAAAGTAAATGGACTACGAGTGGGTTCTAAAGCTGTTTCCTTCTCCCCATCTGCTGCTTTAATCAATTTACAGTTATAGTTGCAATCAAAAGTAATGAAAATACAATACATCTTAGAATTAGTGTCTCTTTATTACTGTGCCAGAATCACAACTTAAAAGCTCAGGACAGACCATAGAAACATTACTGCTGTATTAATACCCAATCAAACCTTTTCAAAACTTTGTCACAAGAGGTCTCGGATTTTAGAACGGGGCTCTCAGTTGCACAGACATGCAAATAATGATGTTCTTCCACCACGTTGCTTCTAATGCGTGGGTGTCAGGTGAGCATATCCAAAGTTCAAATCCCCAGCAGCACATCAGAGAATGGAGTTCAGAAAACAACCTCACCACCTTTAGATCTACTACATGTGAGTTTAAAATATCCCAGCCCTACCAACATTTTCAGAGTTTCCAGGGGTCCAGCAGGAAAACAGGATTATTTTCTTATCTCAACCCACACGGCATGGATTTATTCACCTGTATTAACCTGAGACCAGGCTGTTCTCATCTGAGGTCTGCATTACCTACCGTCCTCCCAGCTTGCTTCCCACAAAACTAAGTGTCATTTGTGCTAATCGGTGCTAAGTGAACCAGAAATGAGAGAATGGCAGGGATCCAGCTGACTCATTAATACAGTGTAATGGATTAACCCTTTTACATTGTCTTTCTCCCCCCCCTCAATTAGTCAGCATCAAAGAGGTTTGAGACTGCACACATCGGAAACATAAAATGGGACAAAGTGTTTGAAAACAAAGGAGAACATCTAGGAGCAATATCATATTCCGCCACAAGGACCGTTATTTTCATATTACTTGGGAACAGTTGGGTTTTTTTTTTTAAGTTAAGCTAAACTTTATGTAAAAGGCAGCAAGAGAATGGAATAGCCTGTCTGGAGAGAGCAAAACATTCTAATCTGTGTAATTAATCCATAACAAACTTGTCATGTATATAAAGAATGTATAGTTCAGCATGAAACATACAACTAGGCAATCCAAGTTCAAAATAGTTATTAACTGTGACTATAAAATTACTACAAAATGTTAAAACTCAGCCTTTTTTTTTTTTTAACATATGGCCAGCACTTTCTGATTTGTGATACGAAAGAAGATATTTTTGGTTTAGTCAAACACTGCTATTTAGAAAAATACCTTCTAAAACAAACTGTCAGTCTGAGGTTTTACATTATACAAGATGGAGCACTTATTTCCCCAACAGTTACCTGCTTTAAAAAGTTTTTCTAAATGTGTAACTGCCATAACTGCCACCAAAGATTAATGACTCCTCTCAGTGCCTCTGGTAGGTTTCTATTTCATTTGATAAAATACAGGCATCTATTTCTTAAAATAGGCATACATATGAACATGTCACATGTATACCTACAATCAGACAAACAATGCATCCCAGACAATTTAAGAAAGAGACCTCAACTGTATTTGTAATAATGTTTTTGGAAAAATGGGCATTTCTCCTTATGCAGTTACGTACACACTTCACCAAAACCCGGATTATTGCACTGTATAACATGAATGCTAATGCTGAACTTAAACCCTGTTTTATGCAATATATGTAAGAACAGCTCTATACATAAGATGTTTCATTGTGTAGTAAATTCTTGCCTGTATAAATGCTTCTCATCTTTTTAAAAATTCAGCTACAGTTTAGTGAATATTTTGCTTTTAAGACATCCATCCAGCATTTATATTTGCTTCACATAGTCTGTCTCAATTATACTACAGCTGTCTCCCAGGGCATAGCTGGCCATCTCCATCACGAACAACCACCATAGAATCTGAAGTTCTTGATTAAAAAGCAAATGGTTTTGTGAGCCAAGCTAAAACTACCGCAGCTGCTCCATTTCACAAACCAAGCGCCATTCAGCTGGGAAGAATGGCACCGACTCTGAATTGTTCTTCCTGAGAGTTTTCACAATAAAAACAAACCACACGACTTCCAAATTTTCAAAGACTTTAAAAAAAAAAAAAAAAAGTCTTCACTATTCTGGAAACAAGTGTTTTCTTTTTACTCCGAGCTTTTGATTTCTACGTCAGTGTTCCTCTATGAATAAAAAACAAAACCAAAACCAACCCCTCCCCCAAGCATACACACACCACATGGGTTCCTGTAGATACTTTTAATGGCCATCTACAGCAAGTCTGCAGATGTATTAAATAGAACCTGCAATTCTTAACTTTAAAAAACCCAACAAACTGAGATATGGCTCATCAGCTGATCACTGCTGAAGCTATTAAATATCATATTCAGTGACAGGATAACTCATACAAATTATTATTATTTTTATTGTTATACATTAACACAATGATAGAAAAAATTGTAATTTCCTTCATCGAGATAAAATATCAATCAACTCCTGATGACCTGCTCTCCAAGACCATCCATTTCTTATATGAAATAAAATAATCTGAACACAAAGTGCAGCAAATTAAGTCATAATATGTAATCTGGATGAAAGTCATGTTTAGTACAAGTTGCAATGCACAACCTCTGTATGTGTCACCTCCTGTTTTTAGATAACCACAACAAAAGGTAGGTGTTCATAGTAATAAAAAACATAAGACAGTCAAAACACACCCACAAAAATGCTGAAACAGAACCAAAACTATTACATGTGTTTCCTACAATATCCTAATAACATTTTGTTGGTGGTCAGGCTTGCATGTGTCCAGGAAACATTCTACAGCGAAGTTAACTTTTATACTTCAAAAATAGTGAATGGCTACTCAGATTTCTGGTTTTTAGTTATTTGGCTACATGAAATTTAGTTGATGTTTTAGCCAGAAATAAACTGGAATAAATTTTATTCAAATGAAATTATTGAGGATTTTTCCCTAAGCTAATGTTAACTGATTAAAAAATGAGAACCAACTCCTTGAAGGTGTTTAAATTTACTCATTTCCCAGTAATGAAAAAAAAAAGCTGAGCTGCATTAAGGATTTTTCTTTAAATATATTGTCTTTAGCTTCCCTATCACCATTTCATTTGCCTTTATCCCTATTGTACTTGAGCTAGATTAGAAACACCAGGTTAAGTATACACTAGACATTACACAAGGTTTCAGAATATTATATTTTTTAGCATATAAAAAGAGGAAACCCCAAAAACTTAGTCTAATTTACCTTTAGGAGTTGGAGTTGGAAAAGGCTTGATTTTGTGTTGCCAATTCATGAGGATTGGTTTTAGGCTACATGCATGACTGCAGCGTTTTAGAATGATGATAAGCAAATTTTACATCTTTGTTGCTTTTTTAACGTAGTCTGAAAGTAATAACTCAGGGTAACAAACTAACAACACTGAATATATTTTGAGTATTTCTTTAAAATCACCTCAGTATTTTAAGAACTAGTTGGTGGATTTAGCTTCAAAAGTCAACACACTCCATATGAAAAGGTTAACAGATTTGTAAATTGTTTTTAAAGGTTTTTTTTAGTCTGTTCTGTAAACAAAAAAAGAGACTGTGAAAGATGAAGAGAAAGCGAATGTTTAGCTGCAAATGATAATTTCCAATTTCAATGGAAACACTACTTTCACTTTAAAAACCTTGTATTTCATAGTACAGAACTGATTTGTTTGGGGCTTTTTTTGTTTTTTTTCTTTTTTTTTTTTTTTTAGGTTTTCTGTAGACAAGTTCTAACCCTAAGAAAAATAAGGTTTCATAATGGTCTTTCCACAGCTCCTCTCCCAAAGTTATTGTGCCACTTCCCGCTGGTGTTTTTTTTAAAGTCTTTGAGGCAGATAAATTCAGCACAACTTTTGAACTTCTTGAAGCAAAACTACTAGTTTCATTTTAGAAGTTACTCCTTAGTAACTGTCAAACTGTATGTTCACTTTGGTAAGATTGCATATAAAATAGTGTAAGCATTGAATATCCATACTTCTAGGAGCAAAAGTTAATGATTGGAATCTACATTTGATTTTTACTCTAGGATATACAGGATATACACGTATCCAAAGGAAGAATCCTGCCCTACTTCCAACTTTCAGTTCTGTTACTTGAGCAGGCAGGGAAGAGACAAGCTGTTTGGAGGCCACGCAAAGTTTCGAGAAAGAGACTTCAACTCGTTACTGCACCTGACCAATCCAGGTCAATGGACCCAGCATGTTGGTGTTCCCTAGCCTGTCCTTTAATATGAAAATGTTTCTGAAATTCAGGTAACATTGTAACCCAGTCAAGAGACAGTGTTTATTTTTTTCCCCAAAGTACAGTTTCCAGCAATTTTCAGGCCAGATTAAGAAAAGCAAACCAAACCGTGATCAACACAACAGCCCCTCTTTCAGCCCGGTCTTCTAAGAGGAAAAGGCAACTCATTTCAACCACATGACACAAGGATATAAGTCTCAAAAATCATTACATCTTCACGAATTTCACAAACAAGGAGAGCTGTGCAGAAAGAAATTAAGCTTCCAAGTGTAGAAAAACCTTCAGCCAGATTTTGCAATAAATCCTGAGAAAAATCCCTAGGTGTCAGGACTACAAGAATTCTGGTCCTCCCAGAAACCTTTTTTTGTGTGTGTTTTCAGGTTAACTGACATACAAGGAGCAGGGGGAAAAGAGGGAAGGAATGAGTGGACCTACATATTAAGCCTATATTACTTTTTTTTTTGGTTTCTTCAAAAAGTCATTTCTTATTGTAGCACATTTCCTAATAATACATACTTGAAAAAATTCTAGGATCCTTGTGTCCTCCAAGCCCTCCAGTGTTTTTATAAAGAGGCAAAGTTAGTTATTTGCTGGCTGTTCCTCCATTTTGAATCTTTATTTTCAGTCCAGATGGGCCAAGGCCTTGCACCAGCAGGAAAAGATCTCACTTGAGTTCATCAGGGGAGGAAACCATTACAAGCTTTTACTGAAAAACTCATTTTATGTCTATTATGTGTGCATATCACGTGTCAACATTTTCTTATGGCAACTGAATATTTCTAGATGGGGAGAATGAGAAACTTAAAAGAAAGTCTAATCTTTAATGGATCTAGTAAATGTTTCATCAAGAACATTATCTAGTCTCGGGGTTTTCAGTTAAAAGAAATGCAGAATCAGCTTTAGGATGCAAATTAAAGAAAGTTGTTTCACCCATAACAGAGTATTATGAGACTCCTTTTGTAGTTTTTACTTTTGGTAATACTTTCCAATGCACTCAGATGGAAGAGCTGCAACTACAGCAATGTTAGTAAGAGAAATCAGGTGACATTCCTGAAGGGCTCAAAAGAAAGCTAGTAAGGAAACTAAGGTCAAAAATCTAAGTAAGACCTCAAAACTTTCTTGAAGCAACATTTTCAAATATATATGCTTCATACATAGCTGCTTCAAAAGGAAGCTAAACTTAGACATTTAGGTATGTAAAATGAAAACTAACTACAATCAATATACTTTCACAAACACGAAAATGCACTATGCGCATACAGCAGTCATTGTGTTAGTCATGTAGCCAGTATGAAAGTTTGTACTGGGTATCACAAGGCTATAAAGTACCTTTTCTGAAATCCCAGCTATTTAAGATTGACAGGGATTTTGTGACAAAGTGCAAGGCACAACCTGCAAAGTCTAGATCAAAAATAAGATCAGAATCAGAAATAAGCAGACCTAACAGTGTTTCAAGGCGGGAGAGGGAGAGTTTGGATTCAATTCTCCCTTTGATAAAATACCCTGGGAGTAATGGAATCAACTGGATACTATCATAACCTTTGTTAGGAAGTAAATCTTGATAAATGTTTGAAACAAGCTAGATACATTATCATTTACTATGAAAAGCAGTAAAATCCCAAGCATTTCCCTCCCACTTAGTATTACTATATTTTAAGGTTGAGTTCTGACTGAAATAATCCAGGATTAAAACCATTTAAATCACATGAACCCTTTTTTCTCAATCATCTGCACTTCCATTAATTTGAAAGTGGCAGTGATATTTGTGATAGTGATATTTGAAAGAGTATAATACCACCAGATTCAAAAGCTACATGTTTTCCATTACAAAAACCCCTTATAAAAGTCCTCTTCAGTGTGGACAGCTGAAAGAAAGAGATAATTTCAAGAGGCAATAGATTAGCTTCAGTACTACCACGCTAATATTATCAATAAATGGATATATATTGGAAAGCAACACCAGGTTCTTCACGCTGCAATGGAACATTTTCCATATTGCATAATGTTTATCCTCTCCTTCCCTTATGACTGATCTCCTACCAGGGATTGCAACATTCAGGGCATGGGGGAGCAACTTAGAGCAGTGGCTGTGTATAAAGTCAGGATGTGTTTTATAGCTTGAATTTTTTATTGACAATGATAAGGTGATACAGTTTTTCTTTTTTTCCACACAGCATTTACTGATACAAATTTATTCTGAAAAGGTAAAGTAAGTATAGAAATAGGCACTGTGAGCGGCAAGCTAAAGAGCTGGAAGACAAGACTGAGAGGCTGAACTCACTGACATACAGGGCAGGAGAGGAACGCAAAAGCACAGTGCCTTTGTAATACAACTTGCATGTGAAGGCTTTGGCCAACATCATGCGAGTCGCCATCCTGGACAGGCTTCCACTTTCAAATTTCACAAAGACACTCATCACCCAGTCTGCACAGTGACCTCCTTTCTCCAGCATTAGATTGGTGGCCGAGTGGCTTCTGTATGCTTTCATTCCTACTTCTCACTAAATATGCAGCATTTCAGAGAACTGACAAGGGCTGATTTTATCACATGCACATTTTAGAGATTAAAAAAGTGAAGTAACCAGTACACAGAATCAGCTAAGTACTGCCTGCAAGCTCCCATTTAACTAATAAAACATTTGTTCAGTGATCAACTTATGTTTTAAGTCTCTTCAGACGCAATGCAAACATGAAGCTACTGGATTTGAAAGGGCTAAATGTTTTCAAAAAATATATTCTATGGTACAGCAGAAAAATGTGCAATATTGCTGCTTGGGCCTATGTAAAAGTTAAGGCAAATGGGAATCAACATTTGGGAAGACCATGTTCTTTTGGACTATCAGCCACAGCTTAAATCAGCTTCTCTCGATGGCAATATTTGCCTTTGAGGGCTATTGTTAGCAGAACAAAAAAGCCACCCCTTTGTTCAGTACTTTCCATTTTCTTTTGCTCTTAATGAAGCTCTTCTAGGCATTTTTATCTCCCAGTTATGCCACTTCCTTTCTACGCTCTCGTTACTACTCTCCATCTTTGCTCAAATACTTGTTCAACAACAGCAGAACATCTTTGCATTTTTGCTGCAACTCAAAACACATGACCTCTGAATGGTATCTCAAGCTGATTTTACAGAGCATTTACCTGAAGTAACATGATTCTGTTTCTTATAAATGATGCACCACGCAGTCATTCCTAGCCTGTAGTTTTAAGACAGCTAAGCCAAGGTTAGACCTCACTAAAGGAGCTGGTCCTTCAAAATGCCTCTGCTGTTCGTCTGACGCTTTGGTGAGACAGTTCAGTCTATTAAGCAGGCAGGAAACCCCAAAGCATGTGTGTGGGGGGGGTGACTTGTTTTTCACCGGCTTAGTGAAATGAATCAAATCACCAAGAAATCAGACAAGTGGCTAACCGACTCAGGTGCAGGGGAGCAGCAGCCAGCCCCTTTCAGTGACTCTGATCTGTCAAATGAACCCATCAGTTCTACCTGTATCTTAAATGGAAGCCTCTTGGGCAAAGCTCCACAAGATTCATAAATTGTCTCTCCTCTTTTTTTAAACAGAAGGACGTTGTAAGAACGGCATTTGAAGATAGTACTGGGCTGTGCCTCAGAAAGGGTGTGTGTGAATACTGATGGACGTTTATTGCAGATCAACTAAAAATCAGCAATTCACTGAGCTCTAAAATTTCATCACTTATCACACATAACGCAACACTGTTTATTGCACAAAGTTTTAATATGCAAATATACCAATCAAAAAGCCCCGTGTCTTTGGCACTGGAAGTCAGCCATTTTACATGAAATATTTGTGATGCTTTCTCTAGAGGCATATATGAAGGGTTGTTTTCAAATTCTTCCTCTTGCTTTGAAATTACCCCTACGTAGAATGTTTCTTTAAAATTATTTGCAGCAGAAGCTGCTGGCATTTTAAAGTTGCAATGGCAGAGTAGTTATCCCCACAGAGAAAAAAGACTATTAGAACTCTGCTGAAAATGAAGTAGGGCAATCTAAAAAAAAAAAATAAAAAAAAAATCACTTTATGCATCTCCAATAGAATCCAAATTACTTTTTTAAATTGCAGCCTGGGATTCAGTATGAAGTGTCACATTGTGCATACTCTAAATTTCATTTGCATCTGACTTGATAATTCCTCTAGATATCAGTACATTTTCAATCTCTTATTGCCAAGTGTTTTGGGGCATTCACAATTTCCGAGATGTTGCTACTGCTTCCCAGTATTACACTTAAAGTACTTCTACAGTGGACAAATGTGTTAAAACATTGCAGAAGAAAAAAAAAATAGTTGTAAACATACAAACCAAAGGCAAACCAGTAAAGTTAAACATTAACTGTTGGACAAGGTTTGTATGCGCATATCTGACTGCAGCACCACTATCAAGCATATTACACTCTGTGTATGACTGTTGGATTAGATTGCCATGACTAATGAAAACTGTGTTGCTGCACTGGCCCAGAAGCAGATATAAAAGACATTGAAAAACCCAGCAACTCAGACATATTTATTTTGCTTTTTTTCTGCTCTGAGAAGGATCACTTTACTTAATTTCCAGCAAGTCCATATTCTTGTTGGCAACATTCCTCTGTGGGTAAAAGAGGCGATGCAGAGTCAAGTTGTTCTCCCCCAGCTCCCTGTTCCCTCCTTACCCACTGTTTCTGGAATCAATTTACATTAGCCTTCATCTCTCTATTTTAAATGAGGCCCAATATTTTCTTTTTTGTTGTTGTTGTTGGGTGTGGAAAAAGAGGGAAGGATTTGGGGTTTTTTTTCCACATAACCAGAGGAGTGATACCAAGTTACATATGCTTTGTAACAGGACTTTCAAAATACTAAGTAAACAAGAGTAAAAAGCAGCGCCATCAAAACACATGGTATCACTAGCCAACTTAGCACTTCTATTAAAAATTTACTGAATATCTATTTGGCATCAGCCTTTTTCAAAATAATTCAAATAAATCGAAACATTGCTACACAGATCCCCGCATGCTCTGGGAAACTAAATGGAAAGGTGTACCTTTCCCAACAGCCCTGACGTGATGTTTGGAAAAGCTGCGGAGAAGCCAGAAATTCCAGATAAGGGAACGTTTCCAGATAATGTTATTTCTTCCCTTAATTGTGTTACCCTTAAAATACCCTTGTATCCTCTCATGAGGTTTGACCCTGATCCTATGAAAAGTAATTAACTTTAGATGCGAGATCAAGCTTGCTATAGGAAGAGAATGGTTCTGCTGTTTATATACTGAAAATAAGCTTGTCACAGATATCCACGTGATCCAGTACAAGGAATTCAATGAAGGTACCGGAATTGGAGTCTAGCGAGTTAACATGTTCACTGAAACTTTCTGGGGCCAATTCAAGGTATTAAAGTAGAAGTGCTAAATGTTTTATGGTAAGATTTGACTTGATTTGACTTCAAATCAAGCTTGAACTCTTGATTTGTTTATAACTGTTTTCTTTCTGCATCTAACACAATGCTGCTTTGCCTCTCTGTTTATCCAACTTACATCACTTCCATTCTGGTACTGAGGAAAAGGAAGGGAAGAAAGATTAATCATATCCTTACTAGCTAACTTTGAACTGATACTCTAAGTTTTTTACAGTTAGTTTGAATAATGATAGCTATGCCTAGGTTATCAAGCCTACAATTACATTGCATATGTTATTTACCACAACATGCATACCTAACTGTGCATTGTGTACGTGCTTGTTTTATATAAAATAGCATCATTCATACACTATTTGAAAACATTTAAAATCTATCCATTATTAAAATGTACAGAGACAGATTTCTTTGCAAAGAAATACGAAGTCAATCCCTGCTGTTTTTTTAATTCATGACTTATGATCTACTAATTGTCTCAGTTTTGTGATTCTTTGTATAGCCTTTATGCTGTAGAGACAGATGATGTTTCTTTGTTAAATGCTTTGCTGTTTCCCGTTGTGAGAAATTAATTGACTGTTACTATTCAAGTCCTAACAAACAGCATTTCTACTCTCCTTTGCTAATTATGCCATGCCTGAGTTTTACATAGTATTTCACACTACATTTGTTTTTCTGATTTATATTTTAGGGCAGCTTATTTGTAAGAATGTGCATTTATGTTCATATTATCTTGACCTAACAGACCAGATCTGATTGCTTTTTAAACGTATGCGAGTAATTGGCTTAGAAACAACACACAAACACAAGTGTTGCATTTAGTGTGAATGCAAGAAAAGTTAAATTGGGCTGGTACTTTAAATAAGCTCAACTTGCCAGTTCAAATGCATGTTTTGCTTTGGGCCCAGTAACAATACAACGGACCTATCTTTGGGATAATAACAATTATGTCTACTTATCTCACTGAAAAACAAGCCTGACCTGCTGGAGATCCCAAATAGTAGATTGTGTTAAATGTAAAATGGTGGCCAAGAAAGAGTGAAGGGGGAAATATCCAAGATGACCTCTTAGTATTTCCACACACGCTTTCAGACGACTACCAGAATAAAATAAATCTCTGACAGAGAGACAGAGACAGAGTACGGACAAATAACAAGCAACTTCAAAAAATAACTGCAGTGGTGGTTTGATGTAGTTGTAAAGGTCTAAGAAGTGAGGCAGGACAAAGTCTATAAGCAAAGGTAATATATCTTCTTAGATCAACTAGAGTAGACAGAAATATTGGTCTTTGGGTCACAGAAGTCCTTTAAGCCTAAAACCAAAAGCAATTAAGCTTTTAAAATGGAGTATGAATGCAAAATGACTGTCTGGAGTTGACTATAGGTTTGCACATAGTTTGTAAGTAGTATCTGTTATTTTCTCTGAGGGACATTAATATTCGTGGCCTCAAGAAAGATCTTTGTTTTACGGTAATTCTAAATCCCCATCCCCTACTACCCTCTCCCTTCCATAAAAATCTGGGTACCTACCACCTTTCCCTCCCACCCACACTAGCTCTTCCTCTGCTTTCAAAAGCATCAACTCTCTTTTCTTCCCAGGATGGTTTAGTTTACCTACATTTTGAGCAACTGTTTCAGATACTATTGGGCTGAGAAGCAGCAGCAGCAGCTTTCATTTTCACACCTGAAGAAGGGCTGGTGTCGCCAAAAAGCTGGTCTAGTTTTTCTAATGATACAATGGTTAATAGGAGACTAACTCTGGTTATGAAAGCTGTCCTGCCTAAGGGCATTTTACCAAATAAACATATGAAGCATGTAAAATAAAACCTAAATGAACCAAAAAATAATTCTGAAAGACAAACGCTATGCCAGTCACCAAGAGATCAGGTTACCTCAGAGTTACAACTGTTCAATATTTCCTTTGAGAAGCAGAGGAGAAGTACAGAAGCTTTCAATATAACATGTATGTATGTTCTCATATACTGTGTTTTAGGGAGAGAGATTCTGAACTAAAAATTCAAAGACTAATCTGCTTTTGAAACACAAGGCAAATTCAATTAAATTTCTGCAATTTTAAGTTCAAAGACATTAGAGCAAAGAATCCATAGCATAAGGCAGAGATCATTTTTAAGCACAGAAAGCAAAGTACAGGCACATCTTTAACATTTATATTTTAAAATAGCCTGTTGTCATTAATTAGAGCCGTTAATATGATGTGTATGGATAAACAGTTAACGCAGTGTAATCAAGCCTGAACTTCTGCATTTCCTGAGTTCGGTTCTTGGTTCCATAACTGACACCATCTGGCCAAAACCTCAAGTACAGTCTTGCACGTTATCGCAGTAAGGCTATTGCACACCAGTTGGAGCAGCTCAAGCAGTTCCCATCCCCACAGCTGCTGGTCACCAACCCTGCAGACCAGCCAACAGAAGAGACCATACTGATGCACTTCATCTCTTTTCAAAGCAAAATCAGAGGCCTATTTGCCCTAGAACATACTGCAACTATGACTTGGAGAAAAATTAATAACAATTAGTGTAACTAATTGAGTTTCCTGTACTTTAAAAGGCAGCAATGACCTTAATATAATGGCTGATTAGAAAAAACCTTCATAGGTAACAATCCAGTCTGAAAAGCAGTATTCGAAGCTCAAGTATATGCTAGTCTGAGGCATAATAATCCAAAACCCATGTAATGGGCAGGTCTCAAACCTTCTACTGAGATGACAGTCAGGTTGAGAAAATTGGTTTTAAATTCATGATGGCTGGCAACCCACTGCATCAGTTAATACAGTAACTCTGTAATTAAAAAGTCTCTATGAAATGCACAAAAATCTGTAGTCATCACTAGTCTCTCCAAGTTGTCCTTATGCATGGTGCAGACATCATTTTAGCTACAACCACGAAGATTTGCTCCAGACAACTTAATTAACAAATTATTGCTGATGCCAAAAATCATTCTGAGCTCCTTTTCTGACTACATCTCACTGCCAACCTTTCCACATTAGCTCCTTAGCTAAATAAGCCTTCACCATTTGTATTGCTGCTATTTTTCTTTTCCAATGTGCCCCGGAAGATAGCATCAGCTGGTCTCTCTGATGAACTCCCAGATGCCATCAGCCATGTGTGGGAAAAATTGCAAAACAAAATTCATAAAGAGTTTTCAAGAAGATTCACAAAATTCTGCTCCCTGGAACACGTACACCAGGTTGCCGTTTAGCAACAACCATCTCAACTTTATTTTTAAAAAAGCAAAACCCCTCCACAATCTTTCATATTTTTCTTCATTTATGCAACTCTTATCTACCCTTCAGACGACAAATTCTTGGGTCAGGGACTTTTTGTGATATGCACGCACTCTCCATAACACTGTATCATAAAGTTGGCTACTAGACAAAACAAAGTTATTACCAAACAGGAATTACTACTATACACCGATTTTGTTTAAATCAGAGGTGAAATATAGCTTTTATTACAAAGACTAAAGGCATGGGATGGAAAAGAGAATAAGTAATTGCAACTGCAATTTTCTGAAAGCTATCTACAATCTTTTTTATTCCATCTCTATACTGGAAAATGTCTTGCTTTGGCATTTAACATGTCCATGTCTAAAGGAGAAATTAAGCCAGTTTATTACCTTGTATTTCCCTCTAATAGACTGTTTCTTTTCAAGCTATAGTCCCTGTACTAACAAAATAAAACCTCCCCCCCAAAAAAAAACAACCCACCAAACAACAGTGTTTTGCTTCAGCAAGGACTTCAGAACTAGATGCTCAGAAAATAATCCAATGTCCCTTCCTCTAACGACTAGCCAGCAGGAGTGTTCACGCACAGCATAATCACTCCTCCAGCACTATTGCATTAAACTATAATTTAGTTGTTCTACTTCTGGGAGTCATTTATTACATTCCGAGTTCTGTGGATAGTGATAGGGCCATAAATGAAGCTATAAAAAACAAACTCTTATCAGCTGGACATCTATTTCTATTACATGAAAGTTTGGTAAATATGAAGATGTATTACTTGAGCAATGCTCTGTGAGAACATTGTTTATACATAAAATGGAGATGATTTTTCTTTCATTCTGTAGTTTCCTTCATTTGCTGCTTGCACACTGAAAGTTGAACTGGTTACAGATTTTTAATGTACATGTATTTCCAAAGTGAGACTTAATTAATTCTTGACAAACTAATGTAGTGTTTTGAAGCACGTCTGATCAACCTTGAAACGATGGTGTCAGTATCTGCACAGTTTCTTCAGGTTAGCGAGCAGTGACAATAGATGAGAAATTCTACTTGCCATATACCTAGTCCCGTGCTCTGTGATCAGAGCTATAGGATTAGATCGAAGCCCAAAGCTTTATATTGGTCAATTAAAACTGTACATTCTGTATGTGTCAAATAGGTATTAAAAAAAAAATCTGCTTTTTCAGTTTCAAGGAATAAATTATTTTTGCTCTGTGTTTAACAGAGCCTTTTGGTAAAAACAGATTTTGAAACAATCTGTCATTTAACAGAAAGTTGTAATACACTAAGTAGACAAATCAGACAACCTCCCAAAATATTGATTTTCTTCAAAACATCTGTATTATCACTGTAAACAGAGGTATAATACCACGCATACGAAAAGTGTATGAATACATACATCTTCATTGACATTTAAGAATCTGCTCCATTTATATGATTTTAAGCAAAGATGCAAAGTACAAATATGTGATTAAAAATTGTTCTGAAGAAACATGCACAAAGCTGATTCCATGTGGTAAGTTTTAGAAGGAGAAAATTAAAATGGTAATTAAATAACTCCACTAGTAAATTAGAGCAGCAACCTTCTACAGTTGAGATGGGGAGGACATAACATACATAAATCTTACATCTGCGCTAATGTTGGTTACCTTGAAATATGTTGTACAGCACTGAAGCATGGTGTAAGGAAGCAGTTAGTTTTACTAGAGTTTTCCTACATATAGCTCCCTAATTTTGCAAGATTTTCTATGAAGCAGTATGTCCTGGTTTTAATCTGCTAAGTGTAACTGCTTGAAATCTTTACAGTAAACCAGCTTAGGGAAAAAAGAAAGTTTTGAAGGTTAAGAATATACTAATCTTTAGGCAGTTTGGTGATACTCTATTGCAACAATAAAACATGAAAAAAAAAAAAAGATACTGAATGAAAAACAAGATTACTTAGTCATACACAAATTGACAAAAATTGAACCACAAATTAATGACTCAGGACTTTTCAGCTGGTATGTGGGGTTTTTTATGGAAGAAAAATTCCTGGTTTCATACCAAGAATCTTGCAGCTCCTTAAAATACATTCTTTGCTAAGAAACCAAGGTTCACATTTGCCTTAAACTGTGCCAGGACAGAATTTTGCACCTACAGAAAATTCTGACGAAGCCTCCAATGGGACCCAAAAAAGCCTCAGAGATGTGCACACAGATGTACCGTGGTCTCTATCTCCTCACTGATTTAACCTAATGGATCTAGCTGGGTAATACAAAAACAAGGAAATTCAGTATAAGCAGCAAGCCAAACCAGTAAGAGAGCTAACTACTGAATAACTCTGTTAGCAGAATCAATACAGTCATGATACACAAAGTGATTTTTCATTTATGTTAAATACATTGTCCACTTAATTCTAAGATATATTTCTAATTACTTTCTTCTATGTTGAGTTTTAAAAGTGACCAGTTTCCAGAAAAAGAACTACTATTGAAAACAAGCCTCTCTTGCATTGCCTACACCTATTTTCTGATTCACACTTGTGAAAAGACAACTGTAATAACGATCTTGTAAGAAGCACTAGACTTTCCTCAGTGCCTGTTTATTTACAAAAGTGTAGTAACTACACATATGCTCAATAGGTTTACCTTGAGGGCTGGTTTCACAATCAATTTAACCAACATTAAGTGCAAGCTGCAGCTGAAACCCCCTCTCTCTCCGCCCGCATCCCCATCCCAGCCAGACAGCATCATCGCCCTCAGGCCAGACTCTCCACGTGTACCTCATTAGTTGATCCGTTCTCTGATCCAACTTGTGTGCAGCCACACCAGCAACGTTGGCACATGAAAGGTATGTGGCTGCCACTTGTCAGGGGATACACACGTAGGCATGCAAAATGCAACCATGGAACCACAGACTAACAAAAACTATCTGCCGGTTTATCCCAAAATATCGTGCAAGACAGCAAATGTAGTGGATATGATATATAGATTTTCTTTATATATCCTCTATATCAGCCCTACAATCCCCTTACAGAAAGTTTAACATTGCATGCACCAAAACCTTACTTAAAATAACCCATAGGCCTTATGACAGGTTTCTCTCTTGTTTGCTTCATTTGAAAGTAATTAGCTGAAGTCTAGATTCTAGATGTCCTCTTCTCATAAAGTATCAGAAGTGTCCTTAACTGGCACACTTCAATGAAAATTCCTGTTTAGTCTATTCCAGAGTCTGTACTGGGTCATTGAAACTATCCATGATAGTTTCATTGCTATTGAACTATTGCTATTTAGTTGCTGATATAAGTGTTGAGCCTTTACTGCAAAAATAATGCACTGTAGCTGAGTCCTGATATATTCGGACAACAGACAGCTACTAAGTTTAATATTAAACAGAGATTTAGACTTCAATAAATTGGTAAGACAGAAATCAGAATTTTCAACATTCAATTACTTCTTTTCAAGAGTACACCACAAGGACGTATGATTAAAAGACAAAAAGAGATCTTAATCATATAGTAACAAACTACAATGACTCACTGAACACAAATGTCAACAACAGATCTCAGTAAACTTAGTTTATTTTTAGTATGTTATTCAGGAGCAGCCGAACACAAAAGTGAAAGAGAAAGATCAAGGATGAGATTCTTTGCGAGCTAAACATGCTTATCACAGGATGTAGTGGAAAACTAACATGGTTCACCATATAAATTTACAATTAAAAAAAAACCAACAACCCAGAACATAAAACTCACTAATCAGGATAAAAGTCTTCGGAGGGAGACAATTAGTGGTAAGAGCCTGGGTTCTCTCATACCTTCCAACCTGATAAATGTGGTCCTTGATATCAAACAGTAAAGAATCAGACAAGATCTTTAGCAGACACAGATTTAACTTTTACAGATAAACTGCACCACTGTTCACTAGAGCAGATTTGTGCTAATTGCCGAAGAACATATCTCTTGAGCAAACAAAGAAAAAATTCACCCCCCAAAAAAGAGTCTTTCAAAATATTCCACATCTGCAATTTTAGTGGCTCTCCTAAAATCCACAGCTGGCCAGAAATACCATGGCAAAAATCAGATGTAAATATACCTGACAACTATTTACGACATGTTGTATACAACTTTAACTATTTTTACCTTTAAAGTTGACATCTACAGGACTTTCCAGTTAATGGAAAACTTCTCATAAGACTTCTACATCAAGCCCTGCCAACCTGGCTAATTTTGCTATGCTATGTTAAACAATGGGGGGAAAAACCACTGTCCTCCCTCCAACTTGATTTTTTTTTTTTTTTGATAGCTAATAATATGAAACACTTTTAGACCAAGATAAAATGGAAATGACTGTAGTCTTAATGTTAACAGTGTTAAAAATAAATCTTTAAAGAACATGACAGCACCTACGGGAAAATATTCCTAGGTATCCCCTATCAGCTTGTATTTTGAACACCACAGACATCTGTAAAAACCAAGCACAGTTGTAGCCTGGTATCAGAATCACACAGCAGGAGAAGCCCAGTCTTTCCAACTTCTCTTGGTCACGAAAGTTTTCATATCCAGTATATTCAGCTATAAAACCTGTGACTTACTTTTTTCTTTTAAGGAAGTGCTAAACATAACCTTGAGGAGAAGTTAACAATTTATTTTATTGGCAAGTCTGAACACCCTCAGATGTTCATTTCCATTCTATTCTGGACAACCTGTTTATCTGAAGAGTGAGCCAGAACTGTTGATATCATTACTATAAACCCAGCAGATTTCAGGTAGGCAAATAAGAAAAACAGGAAAAGACACACAGATACACTGCTGTGTAAGATACTACAGTGTGTCTGGATAACGTGCGGGATCTACCATTAAAAATAGAGATCTAAAATGAGGTAGAATCTACATACAAGTATTTTTTCCCATTTCTTCTGTTTACTCATGCATAGGAAAAGAAATAGTACATGCTAAAAATCAAATGATCTGTTCTGATCACTTAATGATAAGATGCAATATAAAACAAAAAAAAAAAATCAAAAAGCATAACTCCGCTTTCAGTTTCTAAAGATGGGACACATAACTGAGGGAAGAAAGCTTATCATGACATATGCTCTTTAAGAATGACAAACTGTTAAAATTGTTCGAGTTTAAATACTGAGCTTTAAGGAAAGCTCCCAATTTCAATTAAAATGCTTGACTAAAAATAGTCATTCCTAGGAAAATGACAGTTGTTGAGAAGAGATTTAAGTGAACTTAGTATTAAACTAGAAGTTTTGGAAAAAGACTGCCCAAAAAAAGCATTTAATAGGACTTCCTTTTCTTGAACATGCTCAAAAGATTGTAAGACATATGACCTTTAGTTCAAATACAGCCTCCCTGTGTTACCTTTTGCTGGACTGACATTGTAAAGAAAGTTATATTTTAAATTCTGTAGCAGCCACTAGTCACAAATTAAGTTTTTTCTAAGTTCTATTGCTCTCTTGAACCTAAAGAACCACCTCATCTCAATAGTCTTTTAAACCAATCAGTCTCCAGACAGGAATGAGTAACACGCTTGCCCTTGAGATGGAGGATGTGCCTATATAGTTACATGCTGACAGACAAACTCCTTTGCCAACCCTTCTACACTGGCAGGAGTCAAGGCAGCTCCAGCCTAGACAATGTAGCGCCATGACCGTGTCACTAGTGCCAAGGTAATCAAAGCTTTCTTCTCAGCCAGGTCATCAGCTCAGACACAGTTCAACACTTTTGTGTTTTAAAAAGTACAGAAGTCCCATGTCCAGACAACCTGCCAAGTTGAGGCAAAATTAACTGGAATCTGTCTGGACTCATCCATACAGACAAGCTCAGACACACTGAAGATATAACTTAAATCAATCGCAAAAGCCACAGGCCATCCAGGCAGAAAGGTTTAAGAAAATTCATAGCAGTATCACTAACATTCTCTTTTTCACAAGGTTTTACTAAGGCAAAGGTATAGTAGCAAAAAGTTAAAAATATAGAGATGGCCTTGCTCTTTGTTCTAGAGTACAAGAAACAACCTGCCACTCCACATCTTGATTCTGACACACTGGGGTGGCAACAAGGTATTGTAGTCCCAGATGCAAAAAGGCTGGCCTAGCCAGACCCTCTGCTGGTGTGCTCCTCTTGCAAATTTTGGTGTTCACCTCCCCCTGGTGGACTATGTACAGAGAGGGGAAACTTTGCTACACGTAGAACAGCTCCACCTAGAAAGAACTTTGCTCCACCTATAAAGTCCCCCTCTACGATCAACACAACTCCATTAGTCTTCCAGTTATTAGGAAATCCTCACCTCAGATGCAGCAACAGGAAAAACCAGAAAGCCCATCTAGAGTAAGTGGGTTCTGAGACGCCAGTGAGGCCAGCATGGGACCAAATGGGCAGGTGCAGCTCTCTTGCTCTGGAACCCACTGTACTGAACGCTTAGAAAAAACAATTATTTTAATACATATACACGGATTTCTCTGCATTTACCTGCTGTGTCACTGGAAGACAGAACTAGAGTTTAGTTTGTACTTGGACCGGATGGAATGGAACAAAGTATGAAAGAATATTGGTAATTATTATAGACATACGATATGAAATCTGGATCAATAACACATGAGAGTATACAGTCCCAGAATTCCCAACAGCTTTTCTTACATTCTTTGAAAGGCGCCAAAATACCATACCACTACCATTGTCCAAATACAACAGAACACTTCATCAACTGAAGTGCGTAACGACAGTGAAAGACAAGTCAATCAACCTTTCTTGGCTGATACTAGTATTAAGCGTTGGTCAGCAGAGCCAACAGAAGATCTCTATGCCAGACCTACGCTCAACTTCTAGACCTACTCAATACAATCCGTCTCATGAATTTTTGCAGCTCCCCCACTTTTATATTGAGCATGTCTTTGTATTACTTTGCCTCCGAATTCTCCGAATTGCCTCTGCCCTTAATCAGCTATTTCCAAACATCTACTTTCAAAGTGTGAGTGGCACACTTGAGACGAAGCCTCAACTACAGGTACATTTTCATTTACAGCAGAAATAGATACATGCTTTCATTCTGTGTTTTCTAGGCCCCGCAAATTTAGCAGTGTTTACACACTAGGACATACAGCAATGTAGACAATGTAGATGGATGAACTCCTTCAGTATCAAACCAGATCTACCAGCTACGCTGTTTCATTCTCACAAGTCACCATGGTGAACAGATAAACTAGAATATATGTCTCCTACCCAGTCGGAGTCAGTACAAGCTAAAACTTGCCCCTGTAAACTTTCAGGGTGACAACTGCTCTGTTCAACACTTGGGAATTCTTAAGTAATTACTTTTTACTAAAAATAAACTTGAAGGTACTATCTATAGGCAATATTAAACACCTTATCTCAATGTGTCAAGTACACAAGACTGTTTAACTTTCTAAAAACTTCACTTAATCATATCAAGACTTTGCAATTCTTAGTGAAAGCTAGCATGGTCAACACAGAGGAAGGAGAAAAAAGACAAGTGCATACAGAGCAGAAATACAAATATGACTACTTTTTTTGGAGAGTTACAGATTTTTTTGCAGCCTTATAAAATGTCCTAACTTTATTTGAGTCAGCTGATAATCAGCCATCTTTTGTACTAGCACTGGAGTAAGTTTTCCAACCTTCTTCACCCTGAATTCACTGTAGGACACAGCACATGTACTGAATTCATTGTGGAAAAAATCTGCTTTCACTCCACTTGTGAAAAAGTTCTTATTTAAACAAACATGTTTTCTTACACGTATCAAGGTACTGTAGTAAGCGCCTGAAACATACCAGTAAAACTACCTGAACTACAGTTGAAAACACACTGGAATCTACCAGCTTAAACAACAAGCTTACAATAGCTATACAGATGTATCTGTAGACACACAGACATTATGTTAGTATTTTCTCCAACAATATCAATCAATTTAGGGATCTGCTTTCTTTGGATGATGCTTGGCTTTAAAAGTTAGGTGTCTCTGAAGCTATCAAGCAATACCTCCGTAGACTTGACTTCTTTCTTCCAATATGTATCATACTTCACCCCTCTACCCTCAATCACCTTCACTGCAATACCAGGTGGCAACTTGTGTTCTCAGGAACAAAGCAGTGGCATCCTGCTCCCAATTTACGGAACTTCTAAAAACTCTTGTTTTCTCTTGTATACTTGCCTTTCCTCCCTTTTAAAGGACTCCATTTGAGATATCAAACCATCCAGGTATCTAGCTAGCATGGAGATTTGAAAAAGCAAGCAACTTTCTTTTATGGAAAGATGCATCTGTGAAACGTCATTGGCTTGTCATACTCTTAAGTCAGCTTCTGGCATATGGTTGCTCTCAGAGAGGTTGCCTATAGTTGTTTCCACTCAAATGAGTGATCTCACCAGTGACAGGCTTTGAACTCACCTAATAAGATGCTTTTAGGGACAGCAAAGTTCATAGATTTATTTCTACGGAGAGTCACCCTGATCAATCTACATTCCAGCAGATTTATTTCATTGCATGCTCCCTTGTTCTTGATGTCTTGCACACTTTCTCATACACTTCAAATTTGGGGATTGCAGCAAGTTTCATAACAGGAAGGCACACGCCTTAACATCCAGCATTTATATGGCTAGATGGCTTGTCATCTTCCCCCGGCATGGGCATAAACGAATGATGGAAAACTTGCTTGCCACATAGAACAGTGAGAACCAAGTCTCTGGGAACAATCAGTGCCAATGTCTTTCTCAACTGAAACAACATATGACCTTTTTGCAGCTCTCCTGAAAGTTACTTTCTTGGTAAGGTAAGTCAAATATAGACTTGACTAGCTCTTATTTAAAAAAAAAAAAAAAAAAAAATCAACACACACAAAATCCAACAAAATAAGTTTGGGGTAAAACCCACCAGAGTTTCATCAGTTATGTGAAATAATTCCAAATACAGGATAAAAACAGTATCAGTCAAAAAAACAAAGGAATTAGTACCAATCCAGTATCACAATACTTCAGTTGCGTTTGTGGAACAAGCTAAGCTACAGCTACTTGAGTTTTTGTAAATGTAAAACTAATCTACTAGACCTTGTGTACATAAATGATACTGTTACACCAATAAAAGACTACAATGCTGAATCACCCAATTTTGAAAGCAAAAGTAACAGCAACTCGGCATGAAAAATGACTTTTCCCACTTTTAATAAAGTTTTCTGTAATGGTTACAACAAAGGAAAAGATTTTTAAAAAGTTTAGAAACATTTCTAAAAGAAAAAGATAGTTTAGAATAACTGCATACTCTTTCACAGGTAACGGGTACAAAAAAACGCTAGTGTTTTTAAAGCTTCAAGCAGTTAAGAGTTCTTTAAAAAAAAAAAAAAAAAAAAAAAAAGGCTTTTGCAGTTGGATGGCCTGTGTGTTTTCTTTTGTTATTCATTAACAACTTTTGTGATCATTGGCCTGTGTCAATTAAGCTTCAACCAAGTCCCTAAAACAAAGCTGCTAAACCAGATCAGTGCAGCCAAGACTTACATGGCTGTGAGCAGCCTCTCCAGTCAGTTGTTACCCACCAGCGACATAAAGCCAAGTGCTCTATTAGCCTCATCTGTGGGTGGCTACCATCCCGCGTGCTGGCTATATGCTGGCTACGTGACTTTGGACCAGCACACCAGCTAGCCTCAGAAGTGCCATTTCCTTGCCAAGCCATTAAAGGAGAGATTTGTGGGAGAAGGGATGGGACCGAAGGAGGATAAGGGGGGCGGCTATGGCTAGTGAGCGATAGGAGAGTAAAGCCATAGGAGAGCAGGCTTATGGGGTTTGCTCATAATGGAACAACAAACTCTTTTGAAAGGTGCTTTTCCTTTCAGTTGCATTATATATTGCATATTATTGCAGCCTGCGCTTATCTGACTCACAAAACGCATGATTTTCACAACTAGTTATAAGCAGGCAAGTCACACTAGTTTAGCAGATGTTGATACACTTAGCATAACTACCTTATTTAAAACTTCATCTTTTTCACCTAGAAAGGAATATTAAGTTAGACAGACTGTAGAATTATTTTTATCTAATTAGCTGACACTAGAATAAAAAAAAGGTCTGAAATCTGTATTTTTCCTTTTAATGCAGAACTGTACTATTTAGTTCCCAAAATAACTTTTCATGTTTTTAGCACAAGAATATATTCCATTCTTGCTTTCATCACTATTATCTGCAGTAATTAAATTCTCTACCTCCCTAAAAAATGATGAGCAAAACACACCCAAAATTTTTGATAAGATGGGCTCTGTTTTGTTATTATTTTTTTCAAGTATGGGCACCACTCTGTGTCATAACTTTGCATTTTTAAAATGAAAATATAACACTCAACTTTGATTACATCATACAGATTTTTAAAGAGCCGGTAAGGCATATGACAAAAATGTATGTGGAGAGGAAATGAAGGTATTTTCTAGAACTATTTATAGTAATCCAGTCATGCTGAACTGATTGTATTTCCTCCTATATTGAAAACGCACAGACAGTTGCATACAAAATAGATGTCATCAACTTTCAACTTACATCCAATGCAAAAAATAACAGGTAAACATACTCGTAAGTAGACTAACATTGCTTTTGTTTACGCAGGGAAATAAAACCTTTCTGTGGCCAAATCTTGAAATCAACAATTTATACAGATAATCATATATCTCTGTGAAATATATTCACATATAAGAACTGCTAAAGATTAGGCTCATTTTCTTAAGAACTAAATTTTCACATTGGTACAATATTTACTTTAATGAAAGCACTTAGTCCCAAGTAAATTGTTGCCAACATGAAGGTTTTTTGTTGTTTGGGATTTTTTTTTGTTTGGTTGGTTTGGTTTTTTTTAATTAAAAGAAGCTGTAAAGGGTAATTATAACCTAAAATTTTGCTCAAGTGTCTGGAAACTGGCCAAGAGCTATTGGTTTCTGTAAGATATAAGTCTTATGAACAACAGAAGCTGAATTCTGAACAGGGACAGCTAATACTTTGCATCATGTCTTTGATAAGTTATGCTTTTTCTATCTGTCGACCTCTTAATTTTAAAATTTGTTAGCTTTGGGGTCAAAAGGGCACTCTAATTTACATTGACAAATGAACCTACTGGACAGGCCACCTGAAATCAGTTATTTCAAAGGTAAATTAAAGACATATTTGGTCCCTCTCACATTTCCTCTCATGTTCTAAGGTATTAAAAGAGCATTTAGTTGCAGTGGTTCCATCATATGCAATGTTTAATGTCCTGAAATTCCCCTTTGTCAAGAGGGCATGATCATGGAAGATACTAAAACACCTGAAGTGAAGAATACCAGGATGCAAGAATTTAATGGTGTTATGAGACTGGACCAGATATTCAACCTTTTTCAGCCTTTTGCTGTTCTGTCTATCTGTTATTTGGCTGTTTGAAGATCGCCACTGGAATATCTCACAGGACCAAGAGCCATGGAGCTCTGCTTCACTTGATTAACTCCACATTTAGCTTTGAATCTTTTCAACTTTAATACTATACCAAATTTATCTCCAGTGCACACACTTAATTGAGGCTATTCCTTCAATTCACTGTTCAGAAAAGAATTGGCAATAGAAAAGCATATACATATGGCTTGCTAGAAATATTTTGTTCAGAAGCAGGTGGTGCACATGCAGCAAAGTTTTAGTGGTGTTCCATAGGGATCAACTCCACAGTCCAGTATTTCCTCTACAATATGTAAGCAGGGTAGAAGAGGCAACAATTCACCCTCCCATGCTAAAATAGGGACAGAACTTAACGGGGAAAAAAGGTAACCAGACACTCAGTTTACAATAAACTAAATATAACAAAGCCTCTCCTATCCACAATGCTGTTTATTCAAACTGTATTTATTTGATCTATCTACATCAAAGTTCACATCAAGATCTAAAAAATCCAAACACTTCCACCATGACTATAGCATGGATTATGCTCACTGGCAAGAGAACCTCAACAGTTTTACCAACAAAAATAATTGTACATAAAGCCATCTTGGGAAATTAGGAAGGCCATAGGCATGACCCCAAACAAACACATCCCTAAGGTTCCAGGGGAATCTACAAACTGTTCCTGAGATTCTTTACCACATCTCTTAGAAGAATCCATCATGCTTAGCTTCAGAATGTATAGTAATACGTAGAAATTAGATGTTTCCATTTAAGACGAAAAATTACTTTGTATTAGTACCCCACTAGAATGTCGGGAACTTAAGAATACAGAAAGCTGTTTCTTTGGTTATCTTTTTGTCCATAAGCGTACAAGCTGAGACTCTTCTATCTGTCTTCCGTTAATAAATGTATCAGAAGCTAGGAATATCTAAAAGTAGACAGGATTTTAACAACCGGCAATAGTAAATGCACTTCAGGATATTTCTGCCTCTGCTTGACTAGCATTTCAGTGTGTTTCTAAAGCAGTGAGGGTGACATTACTTATCGTGATTACCTGCACATTGTACTTCACAACTAGGCTTCATACACATCGTTCAATTTATAATTCAGAATATAAGTTCCCAGTTAGAAGTGGTGTTGTTTTGAAGGGAAGAAGGAAGGACAAGGACCATGTTACATTATGTTCTGACCTTCAGATGATTTCTGGAGGCAGTTTATATGGCATTTATTTATTTAGTTATCTTAAAGAATACACTCAAAATCCTGACCTCTCAAAAACTGTCTGCTTTTTTCATTTCAACACCAGTTCTGTTCTTTTGAGTGGTTTGACAGTAATAAAAAGCATCCCAGACATACTGGCAGAGTAAAACTAAAAGCAAAGTCAAACAACATCCCCACAGTATACCGGCTATTATCTTCTGCTTGCAGCGTGTCAGCACAGCACATGGTTCAGTCCTCTCAGAAGGGTCAGAATACACTGGGCTCCTGAAACACTGCACATCAATAGATTGGTCCTTAATACTCCAGGTATCACATCAGAGCACTTATGCTACTTTAAGTGACACAGACAGACAACAAAACTAATTGTTGGTTGCTCTCCAGTTGGCAAAGGTAACAGAGGGCATACATGAGGAAAGTCGCCAATAGTAGAATGGAAAGAAAAGTTTTAAAGCAAAAGCCTCTGAGAATGTGTCCATTTGCACTTCATGTTGAGCCTGATCTCTAGAGTCAAGATCAAAAGTGCCTAGACATGTTCTCACCAGAAATGTCTTAACTTCATAATTCATTCTCTGCACAAGAAGTTCATTGACTTTAGGTACAGAATGTAAGCAAACAGATGGCTTATACTGCCAGGAATGTGCTGAAGACTTAAAGGAATATAAACCCCAAGAATTCAGAAGTTTCGCTGGACCCAAGGGAGAGCGTAGAAAAAAGAGAGAAGGGAAGCACTTGAGAAGACCACTTACACGTTATCACACCTTCTGAAATAAGAACACAAACGAGTAATGCAGACATCCTTAGCTTTCCACCTGATTCATGAAATAGAGGTTAGAAAAGAAAGTATTTCTTGCTCAAGAGTAGCTGTTAAGAAGGTGAACGTGTAAGTCATGCAGCTGAAAGATACCTGCTGACACTAAGCAGGTAGGAGCCTGTATTGCTTAACCAGTAAAAGATATCACGAGAATACTGGGGGAGGGTTCTTTAAAAAAGAAGAAAAAAAAATGCTTTGCTTTTTTGTTTTAAAACAGAAGACTGCAAAAAACCCCAAACACTGCAAGATAAATTTGCTTGGGGTATAAGGATAAAGAGCGGATCAACACTATTGCACTATGGCCCTGATCAACTTTAATCTCCACGTACTGTGCGCTTCGGGTTTAAAAAAGCAATATGCAGGCAAATACATTTTATAATCTGAATTTCTCAATAACTTCTTATAATCAAACCTGGAATCAGAATGTGATGGACAGCTTTTACTATTATTTTACCTAGAAGATCCCATTTCTTTTACCAGCCAGCGTTGCCGGTCCCAGCCCCCCGGGTGGCCAGGGCCCGTGCCCCCCGGATTGCTAAACTGGCAGAAGGAGCGGGCACAAACAAAACGCACCCTCTTCCGCCCAACAGCTGTGCCTGCAACACACCTCCCAGCAACAAAGTAGGGCTTATTTTAATCAACTTTTGACGGATAATGAATGCATTCGTGGCTGTGACAAGTTGAATATCACCGAAAATATGATCCTCAATTTTTTTTCTTTGAGTTCTCCCCCTTCTTTCTTCTAATAGTTTCTTAATACTCCTAAAAAGGTAATTTAGCCTAATAGCAAAGGCTCACAAGTATAGAATTTGACTGCTGCTTAATGCTATTTAAAATGAAAAGCATATTATAACAAACTACGACTCATTATCTTCACACAGTACGCATATTTTGCTATCAACAAGATTAGAATGGGTATGATGCCTGGAAAGGCATACTCGAAACAATGATCTAAAAAAGCAGCTGTCTCAGAAGCCACAAAATGCATTAGGGATCTAAATTCATTAGCTGTCGCTTCTGCACATGAACACAAGCGTCCTGGATCTGATTGGGAAGCAGCTTTAACTCCTGCCTCCCCCACAGCATGCTCCAGGCACAACGGGCACCTTTTCCCTGGAAATTAAACCAGGGGAAACCAGAGCAGATCCCGCTTTTCCCCTTACCCTCTAACTGGCCCACTCAAGAAGCAATGGACCCAAGATCTAGGCAGCATAGTCTGAAGGTATTCAAGCTCCTGCCTCCCACGGGGAGCCCTCCCGGTCAGCTGCACTTTGATTTGCTTGGGGCACCTTTCTCCCCTTCCATTTGCAGCTGGACCCAGTTCACCCAAAAAGGAAAGGTTGCCTGGGACAGAGGTAAAAAAATCAGAAAGAGTCTGAGCCTGATGCCTAAGAGTTGGCAACACACTCTTGCCTCTTCACACTGGTTTTTGGGGGTTACTTGTGGGTTTTTTTTTAACCTTAAGTCATTTAGGGTTAATGAAAAAAAGCACAAACCTGCAACACGCACAGGCTAAGGAGCAGAGAACAATATTCCAGCCTCCTTACTCCCAGGTCACTGTAATTCAATGATTAATGCAGTATCAGAGAAGCTCCTACATCTTGCATTATTGAAGTAAAACCACTGTGCAGCCAATATAAACAGTGGAAGTCCTCCCAACTGGACTATTTTAGACTTCGATGTTAGAAGATGTGCACCTGACAGCCCTGAGCCTATGCAGAACTAGATTTGAGGTCTCCCGCTTCTCAGATGAATGCTTGAATAAGCACAAGTACACATCAAATATATTTCAAGAAGAACATGCTGTAACTTCAGCTTTTGGTTTTGAATCAAGTGGACAGACGTGCTTGATGTATGGCACCTTGATTCAGACACTTCAGCTTCAGAGCATACCAAGAATTCAAGCTTACTGCTGGTCTCTGCTTTTGCCAGTGGGCCATTTTAGGCAAATATGCTCAAAACGCATTTTGTAAAACTGAATTTCAGAGATGTTTAATTCTACTTCTTGGTTCACTCTTTCCTTTTTTTTTTTTTTAAAACACAATGCACAAGTTGGAAACTACTACTGGTTCTTCTCTGGGTCTCACCTCTGATTCACTCAGTGGTAAAGTAGGAGTAAATTTTCTTAAGAGTTGGTATATCCAACTGAAGTTTATATTTATCTGGAGTCAGTGTGTTAAATTTTGTTTAAATCTAAGGAAAGTTCTTTGTGCATCTTTTTGTAAGTGTTGACATTACTTGTGGGTTAGTAAAAGAAAACAGTTCTAGGAAAAAAAAAAAAAATGTCCCCCCTATTTTTCTCCCCTAATGAAAGGTGCATTGGTATGTGTATTTAATATCTATGTTTTAAAGATAATATTGGCTGCTGTCTGCTATAATATCTTTTGTAATGCTTTTGTAAATCAAATCTTCCTTAGTCATAACCTTCCCCTTCTGCAAGACCTAAGGATGAAATCATTCAGAAGAAATTATGTAGGGAAGTTCCCATTGAAAAAATAAAATGGCAAAGAAATAGCCATAAAGTCCCATTCCCTCCCCCTCAAAAAGCTGAAGTTTCATACAAACTGAAAGAAGGATTAATTTTAATCTTGTAGGTTTTAAGTTGTTTCTCTCCCTTATTCACCCTGGAATAGAAAAGCTATGAGCTTAAACTCATGAACAACTGCAGTATATTGCTGGTCTAGACAGGTCTCAGCAGAAAGAGACTTTGAATGATATGAACTAACAGCAAAAATCTTTTTGGGACTTTGGATCATTTTAGGGAAGCTTGCCCATTTTAACTGAAAAAAAAATATTGTACAGGTTTAATGGTGGTCATATGCTCAAAGACCTCATCATTAATCTGGGGGTAACTGAAAGAGGGGGAAAAAACCACAAACAAAAACTCCACCAAAACAAATAAACCTCAGCATCGACAACTTAATACTACCTATTGTGAGAGCTCTCTCTACAGTTCGTACTTGCATTGTTATAGACAAAATACAAAATCCGTATTCACCTAACTTCTCCTAGACACCCTGACAAAACCAAGAAGGAAATGAAGAGACTGTATACATCTGCTGAGCGCATTTCAAGTCCCACATTTATCCCAACTCCTGGGAGTGTATCAATATTCCTGAGTTAAACTCATTTAAGCTCCTGAATGATTTTCTATCCATTATCATTTTTGCCCCATACACAGTTTTTGTAGATAATAACCATGTAAACTGAAGAAACAATATACAGAATTAAGACTGTGATTACATCCTGTGATGTACATGGTTAACTGTAATAACAGCAAAGTGTGTGCCAATTGTTAAAGAAATAAACTGCACAAACAAAGCAGCCCACTACTTCTAGGAGGTCTTTGCATCCCTCTTTATTTTTTACTATCACATAGAATGACATCCCCATGACAATGGAAATAGCACTAGAATAATTTACTAAAAGATATAAAAAGTACAAAGTGAAGTGATCGCAGTCACAAAAAATTATTACTGTATAATTTCCCCAGCAAGCCATGGTCAATGCTGTGAGCAAATGCTTATTTTTGACTGAAAGAAGAGAGAATAATTTCAGAACTGACTCCACGCAGCCCTCATTTATGGGGGAAAAGCGGCACGAAAAAGCTGAAGATCATTCAGCTGTGTGAGCAGAGATCACAAAGCACATTAGATTTTTGGCAACCACCAAAGATGCGTTATGGCAGAAGTAGATGAAACAGCACTGAAGTTCAAAACAATTGACCAGATAAATCACATATATCTTTTAATTTCTTTGGCCCTCACTGAAAGGTACTTAACCCAGTATATCAAGAAAGAACAGCTAAAGAAAAATCACCTTTATGCACAAGGTGACAAGCCATCTTTCATTTTATAAAGAAAAACCTTACACTTACGTTACTATTTCATATTGAGGCCTATGACACGACTGACTGGAAACACTTGTGAAACACAGAGCAAACCTTCTTGAATTTCTTTATACTACCTAATTAAAAATAAACAAGACAATGTATCTTTGGCAAAATAATTTTTCATCTTTCACTGAAAAAATGTACAAAAACATTTATTTGCCAGAGATAGGGAGGGGTTTGTGTAAAATCAGCTCAACATAACATTTCCTTCAGAGAAAATGAACAGTAACATCTGTAGGCTGAATGACTCCAACCAGACGGGCAGTGATTGCATGGGCTAATGACTAGGGCTCTCCTTGCAAAGAATGATCTTCTAACTACGCTGTAAATTGCTGCAAGAGGGACTTCAACCTGAATTTATCACTTGCCAGGATAGCAACTTGCACTGCTGCAACACATTTTCCACCTCTTGTTTTTCAGTTAGCCCTAGCTGTAAGTTCACCTTATATAGGAAAATCAGACTTGGGCTTAAAATATATTATCATATCTTGAACTATTTTCTTTGCATCATAAAGCAAAGAAGCTTTTCATTCTAAGAGATATAATGATTGATATATGTTGCCAGCATATTCTGGCAACAAAGTTTACAACCAACACTTGAAAATCCCTACTTTTACACCACATTTTGCTATGTTACAGTAAGCAATCGGTATTTTCCTTTCTTGTATTTCAACTGCGAATTGCTTTAAGAATGCTACATGGACCAATACACTAAGGCGCTACTATTAGAGAGTAAAATACTATGTATGGGAGTAAAACTGTCAGAACCCAGGTGTCAAAAGCAATCACCCTACTATAAGCAAAGGTTAGAGTATTATGTTGACTATGTAAATACATCGCTGCAGAACAGTCATGTCCAAAGAATGCCTCCATCTTTTCCGAGGATAAATTTCTAGCAAAAAAAGGATTTTCTTACTTCAGCATATTCTACTTCCATCACTATTTGCAATAGTTAAAATCAGTAGGACAAAACCTCTCAGGAGCAGTTTGGAGACCTGGACATGTAGAAAGTGGCTATTATACATCAAGTCAGAAGGCAGTTAATATGAAAAACAGGAATGCAACTCCAACCAATATTTTCTTAGAGGGCTGGCAGCAAACTGTCAGATGCATGTGTGACCTCAAAACAACCTTTTGCCAGATGCCTCTTTAACCTCTTACAATTGCATCAACTTCTAAAGACTGCTACATTTTACCATTTTCCTCCTTTGGTTATGCAAATTAAGAAGATGTGCTGAAAAGACAGATTGAAAATGTTTGTTTCTGTGCATTTTTGTCTGTCTTAAAGCCCTAAACTAAATACAGCACGATAATACAGCAGCACATTCTTTAACTTCTTTTTTCTCTCCAGAATTAAAACTGCTGTATAAGTTAAGCAAGAAGACTTCATCTTCTTTCTCTTCTCCTCCTCTGAGTCAGTGTTCAAAAGCAGGTAACTTTTTGAGATAGCTGTGAGTTAGGGGACAAGACAATACTCAGCCAAAGCAATCAATAAATAACTTTTAATACTATTTACCATTTTTAAGTAAGTAACTTTGTTTCATAAAAATTATGTGAGACATCTTATGTCGCAATCAATAGAAGCCAACACAATGATTCATATTCCGATTAAAAAATGGCCCATATGCTAACATTTCAAAAAGGGCATTTTTGCAAGTTAAAAAACAATCAAATACATAGCAAAGAGCACCATGAACGTGTTTCAGGGGCTCAAGCCTTAGAAAGAAAAAGAAAAAAAAAAAAGAAAAATATAATGGACTGAAAAGTAAGTAGGTCATGTATACTAAGGTGCTAAAATTACTAACAGCTGATTTGTGGCCAAGTGAACTGTTTTTAAAATCTAGAGGTGTGCAAGTAAATGAAGAATTGAATAGTCCTTTGTCAACAAAAACATGCTTTGATGAGGCATTAAAAAAAGATTCCCTGTGCTGTACAGAATCCATGAAAAAAATATTTCCTTCAAGAAATACACTTCCTTACACAGCAAAACAATGAATTTCAGTTGTTCTGTAACCCAGTTCCTTTAATCTGCATAAGAGATGCTGACTGAGTTCACTCAACCAAATCACTGCTGGCTTTCAGAATACAATCAACACATGCTTTTCAACAGTATTAATATAGCATGAAGCTTGTGCTCCTAATTATTCATGTTTTTGCATTCTGTTTTTTCCCCCTGCTGTAAAATATGCAAATTTACCTCTTTGTGTTATTTAGGTCCCACATGGGCCTCAACAGATCTGTTTGGAAGGAATTACAAGCCAACATCTAGATACATGCTGTCAACATTTCAAGCTTCATTATTTTTATTAGGTTGGAATGCCATTATAGATTTGATATTAGGATTTAAAAAGCTTTTTATAAATCTGTCGAAAACCTACAGTCTAATAAAATGGTGTACTGATAATTACTACTACTCCACTTTGTGTGTGTGTGTGCATGAAAGAGAGAGAGAAAAGCCCTACAACTCTTGAATACAAGAGAAATCCCCATCTAGCGGCACTATTGAAAAACGCAGTTTGTTTTTGTGCAAAATTAGTACCCAAGAGGATTAGTTTGACTTCATTACTGAATGAAGGGTAGCCATTACCTCCTTATGCAACTAAGGATCGGTAACAGGAGAGGACTGTTTCTTCTGAATTCCTTTTCCTCCCTTTTCAGTCAAATCTGACTGTAAAATTCAACACCCAAATGAGCTACTAACGATTTTTAAGTATAAAACCCAGAAAGCAGCACTTCAAGAAAACAGGTCACTTAATACAGTAACATCTTGGTATGCATCAAAAGTGCTCACTTACATTGGCATAGGCTGACACATCTAAAGTATTCTTTAGATAAAAAATATTTAAAGATTTCTCCAAATCTCATATTATTATAAAGTTAGTATTAAATACTTCTGAACTTAAACAACATAATGAAACAGTAGCTTAGTTAGTGGAAAACTGCAAGGTTGGAAATAACTACACAAGCACTTACTGTTATATAAAAAAAATACGTAATATAAGCCCATTGATGCAGAAAGTAAAAGGACACTGAGACACTGCTTTTTTCCAACTGGCACAAAGCCTTATGCCTTTCTTTAATGCAATAGTATATTTTAAAACACTGCAGCAGCCCAGCCTTCCTTACTAGCATCGCTAAAAGCTCCTTAAATATTAATGAAAAAACAATGTAGAGATTCACAAGAATCTACTACACATTACTACCGGCTCCTAGAAAATAAACAGCAGCAGCAACACAATATTTTACAAATCTCTCAATGCATTTAATTTTTGAAGTGTGTACACAGAGGGGAGAAACGAAACAGCTATTTGAATTGCAGTAAAAATCTAGTATGGGGTAGTCCTTTGATTATATATTAAATTAAATTGATATTAAATTTTCTTTTATAGCATACTCACTCTTGAAGATTTTAAAACGGCACATTTCTCTCAGGAACAAACATTTAAGAAGTTCTTAAAAACATATGTAGAGGTCTGTATTACTAAGATCAATACGTAAACAAATAGGTCTTTATTACACGCTGCCTGACAGTGGGGGTGTCCCTTAATTCAAATATGCGGTTTATCCAATTCTTCCTTCCACAATAAAAAGTACCCCAAATACTTTCTGCATGCAGCATACATTCATGTCATAACAGAAATAGAGAGCTGAAGGGAAAAATATATATGTAAAATTGCTTTTCAGAAAAACGGAGTCAAGATTTCCAGAACTAGAGACTGACTAGTGTTGATCATTTTACTTTTTTACATCTTCAGTACAGAAGACTTCTGCTTTGTTAAGGATGTTATTTTGCAATATAACTTCATTTAATAAAGGGAAACATTCACTTGGCTGTAAATGATACTTTTCACAGTCTCATAGCTGAGTGAGGATGCTCCTGCCTACAGATGACGATGCCCTGTATGAAGGAATTATAATACTGAATTAAATCAGTAATACATATACTGGATACAGTAGAGTAAAGTTCATGTACCTCATTTAAGATAAAGCCAAGGTTCAAATGCCTTGCAGAGATTAGCTTAAAAAAGTCATAAAAAGGTAATATCTGACCACCAAAATTTTCACATATGAATATCTGCTATCATCCATCATAATTTATCAAACTTGTGTATTCTTTTTGCAGCCTGTTATGTACTTGACTTTGTTTCAGCATGTAACAGCAGTAAGTTCTACAATACCTTCCTTCTTGCAAAAACATTCCTGAACTTTCCACCTTTCATCTAATACCAGTTCTCTTTTACTTCCTTAATAATGAAGAAATATTTGCCTTATCCTGTTATTTCATCTCACGGGATGAAAAACAGTAGATCCCACCTCCTTTTCTGTGAGGTTTTAGATGTCGGTGTAAGTCTGACCACATTTGTTCTGTAGAGCTCCTTCTCTTCAGATACCAGCATTGAAAGAGAAGGTACATTTTGGTTAATTCGACAGGACTCAAATACCACGAGTCCTTCTCCACATTGGGAAGAGACTTAAGAAACCCTTAATTTCTTGTCTCTGACTATTTATGTTTTCTTGAGAGGAAACACAACAGGCAAAAATCATGCTTGCTCCAAGTGAAAAGCATAACCAATAAGCGTTAATACAAAATTTTCTTACTAGTTCTAGGTGGCCTCCAAGCATCTAGAAAAGCACAGTAGGGAAAAGGGAGGTTTACAGAGCAGGAGTATATCTTCATTGTAAAATTCCTGCTGATCATGGCAATAGTCTCCCTGTTATCTGGGACAGTCACTCCACTCTGACAAGAGTCCCGTGCCTGTTTTTTTTTCCTTGGGTACTTTTGAAATTTTGAAAAACTCTACACCAAAATTACTGAATCTCAGAAAACAACCTTCAGGTGGCAGTCAAATGCTCCCTCGAAGTCAATAACAATACTCCCTACCACCTGTTAGGGATGTGCACCTGAGGCAGAGCAGAGCTCTGACTTAAAAGCCATTGGTCAGTATTGAAAATCCATGTTAATTTACATGTAAAAAACTGAAACAGGAAGCTTTCCTAAGTTCAAGGAAGAAACAGAAGTTAAACAGATTTACAAGTCAGGCTTATCAGCACCAGCTTCTCCAAGCCATTTACTCCATTCCAATTTACCATATAAAAAGATCCCTGAAAGAAAACACAAAACCCAACAACTCTTAAATCCATGAAACAGATTGCTCTTTAAAACACAATTTAAAAATAAACAAAGTAGACTTGAACTCAGGCATGGTTAAAGGCTCAGACCAAGAGCTCCTCGGAGAACTGTGCTGCCTCCAGATGGTAGTGAGAGACAATACAACCAAACGGGTTGTCCAGCCCCAAGTGCACCGAGTGCTCTTCTGTCCTTGTTTAGGCAAGATGGGACTGCAGCCCTTGTTGGCGAGGTCTCTCCCCAGGCCTTTGGCCTCCTGGCACCCTTGCTTGGCTGCAGGCTCCCCTGCCTGGCAGAGCCACTGGCACTTGCTGCTCCCACACTAGCTTACTTCAGATTTTTCTGAAAAAGTAACTAAGATCCTGCACAGCAGCACCTTGAACTAAACTTGAAAACAAAATTAATATTTAGCAGTATTTTTTAAAGATCACATACGGAACAATATTCTGTGATAAGTGATTTTTTTATTATTATTTTTCTCACAATGAGGGTGATGGGACACTGGAACTGGTTGTCCAGAGAAGTTGTGGATGCCCCATCAGTGGAAGTGTTCAAGGTCAGGTTGGATGGGGCTTTGAACAACATGATCTAGTGAAAGATGTCCCTGTCCATGGCAGGGAAGATGGACTAGATGATCTTTAAAGGTGCCTTCCAACTCAAACCATTCTGTGATTCTATGATATTTCAGTTGTCTTCAAGAAAAAAGGACTCACCACCCACCCCAGAGAAACCATCAGTACCATGTGGATGTTTGCAGAGTTTCTGACCTTCTTGCAAAACACACATGGGAAGCAGCATTGCTGCCTCAGTTTTTCAATTCCTCATCTTAGACTGAGGTTAGGACTACCAGTTGCATGCATCTTTGCCATCTGATGGGAGATTTTTAGCTGTGTGCCAAACCAAAATATTAGCACTAACCTGTCATCTCCTCTGTGGCTAGCAACAGTAGGAATGGATGGCAATCTGGAATTTATTTTCTATAACAAAAGCCACAAAACATGAGAAATTCCTTAAAAACTACTACTCTTCAAAATTCCCAAGCTAACTGAAAATTTACTTGTTTTCTGAATTCTGGCATTCAGAATGTTAACTTTAAAAACAATTTACGATGATCAGGCAAACCTCTGAAACGTTTTTTGTATTTCTGCAATTGATTCACTCATCAAAACCAATTGCATGTGTTGTGTATATTTGATAAGCCTCTTTTCCCTTTTCAGAGTGATAGTTACGCTTGTTACAGAACAAGCACTACTTTTACAGCTTCATGAACAGATGAGATGACCAGTATCTGGAAAATAAGTGAACTGGTAGTTAGACATAAAAATGCTTCAGTCCCTGGTAGAAAATTACATTTTGTATTTATTTGGTAGTAAGTGAATTATGATTTTTTTTTTCTTGACTCCCACACAAGCAATATTTGCCCCAAAAGCTAAAATAGAGAATTTCTTTCAGCTACTATACTGCAAAGTTGGGTTTGTTGCTTCTGGTGTTTTTATGGATCATCTTTCTAGTCAAAGAATAGGTATTCAGATACTGAAAATCCAAATCCATTGATATTCTACAAGCAAAGATAGATTTAAAGTATCACAATATATAACAGGACTTGGAGGAGTTAAGAAAAAAATTGAAAACAAAAAAAATGATCCTCTAGATTTGACAGGGTGATAGCTCTGGTGAAGCATCAAACCCTCTTCCCTCTTTTTCAAATATCAGATGATATAGAAAGAGATTAAAATAATTCAATACTGTTAGGAAAATCACAATTATCTACATTTAATTGTGATGCTCAGTACTCTCACTACATTACTGAATAGATTTCTTTCATACTTTAACGGACAAGGCATTTGATTTTTTCTTGTTAGGTCTCATTCGGACTTACAGTAAGACTCCTGGCTGCTCTATCAGTGGTGCAAGGTGTGAACAATCTTGCAAGGGATTTGTGACAGACAAGCTCTCCTGACCACAACAGTGGATATCAGGAGACAGCATCCCCTAAGGATGCATTTTTTCTCTTCATTCTCCAGGAAAGGAAAGCAAAGCACTTCCTCCCATGTCCACAGATTATCAGCAAACTAGGCTTTTGGTTCTTACATGCATTGAATGAAAGACTGGGTTTAGGAACCAACTTAAAACATAAGAAATTAAATTCTTACTCCCTTCAAGAGCGTTCACAGCCTACACCAGTATTCACACTAATGGTCCTATAATCCTACTGAGATTTATTAAAGACATTTAGTGCTGGTATTCTAGAATATTTTACACCCAACTTTAAAAAAAGCTTCAAAACCTCCCATCTGAGTAATAAAAAAGTAACTAGCAGAATAGCTAAGTGTTGTGGGTTTGTTTTTTGTTTTTTTTCTTGGACTGCCACTATTCCTAGACAAACAAAACTTCTAGATAAGTACCTACTTAAGTGCTGACCTATAATTCTGCAACTACCTCCATCTAGTAAAACAGTGATATGCTCCGCTGACAAGGTTGACAGCAATTCCTCTGCCCAGTAAAAGTTAGTTAAGATGAAATTACAGTCCATTTCGTTGCAGGTCGCTAAATTAACTTGTCTGAGCAAAAAATAATAAAAAATAGAAATAAAATAAGAGAAGATTCAAGCAAAATTAATAGTACTTAAGTTTAATTTTACAGATTAATTTAATATGAATTTATACGAACAAAGTTTAAATAGTTACTGACAGCATTTCAGGAAAAAGTAGTGAAGCTAAATTGAGTGCAGAATCAGGATCAGAAATTGTGGGACATAATTAACGTTTGGGCGTAGAACTCTGCCTCTTACAGAATTTGAAACTCTAAATGATCTCCAGACTTTTTTGGGACGACGATGTGTGTCCTTTGACACTTCCACAATGCAAATGCTGGAGTGATTTCATGTAACCATCAAAACCAGTGCAGATGAACAAAACCCAGTGGAAGGCAACCACTAAACATGACAACACAGAGTCACAGATGTGAAACCAGATTTGTTTTAATGGAGTGCTATTACAAAGAATGTAAGTTCGTTCTCCTCAGAAAGAGTTCCAGTAGTCTCTCATATTGTTAGCTTTTGATGATGTAGAGGCTTTCATGACTTGAAAATGCTCAAGAAAAAGTAACACTTGCATAGAAAAACACTGTAAGATTCCTGATAAGAACAAGTCAGTACACCAGAGCAGCAGAAGCTGAACATTGATGATGACAGATTTACAAGGAGGAAAACACAAATTTTCAAAAGAGGAAAAAGAAAATTATCAGTTACAGCATGACAGCAATAAATTCTTTATTTTCTGCATGCTTTAGCCATCCTACAAGACTGTGAAAGAGCTTGATTAAAGTTGCAAATTTAGCCAGTTCACAGGTGAGTACACTTCAGATTAGTTTTCAAATAACAAAAAGACTTTGAAAAGCCTATACTTCTTAATTTCCATCAAACTAAGCATAAGTCAGATTGTGAAAGACACAGATGCTTCTTGGCTTCTAACATAAAAAGACTTTGGAGGTAACACTAAAAGCAAGTAACCTGAAAAAAACCAGTCCTCTAACGACTGCAATAAGATTTCCTCTTTCCACAACTCTAATCATAAAGCTAGAAGCCTCAGCTTTGAGCTTCCTTGTTTTGTAAAGATGTAACTTCTTGCTCACAACATGAGAGGAAAACAAGAAACTACATTTTCAAGGCTCCTGAATAAGAGTTCGTACCCATGGAAATAAAACTTCTGCTATTTAGTCCAAATGATTAGACTAGGAATATGAACTCCTTCAGGAAAAGTAAGAATTCTGAACAATTTTTATCATGGCTTCTCTTAACATTTCATCTGGTCTACGCATCTCAAAGAAATTTTTACATTTCAAAGATGAGAAGAATCATTTTATAGAGAAACACCACTTACCCACAATAACAAATCCATCTGCTTCTCTCTCTGGCACTGTAACCTTCTTTGAATCTTGACTTTTTCGGAAGAAGCTGAACATAGCCTCTTTTTTTCTTTTTCTTCTAAGTCGTTATCTAAAATGAAGACAAAACATGTTAAATAAGATAACATAATTTACCATAAGAAGTTCACACCATGCCAAAGGCCACACATGATATTACAGCTTAATTTTTATTACCATATTTGAAATATCAGGCATTTGTATGTCATACAGATTACCTTCTTGATGTAGCAATTGACTTCAATAGGCAAAAAGAAAGTGAAGTATAAAAGTCGTTTTCTGTAAAGTTATGAATGGAGTGGAACAATCAAAAAAAACTCAAACAACTTCAACCTTTCTAAAGGAAAGTGAAAGAAGGAAACTCCCTTCAACATTTATCCAGTATCTTTCCATATTTTTCTGCTACTTTGATGAGAAAGTTTGTGTAACAACGTTTCGGAGTTAGTTCTAAAGCATCTAAACTTTGAAGTCCAAAACATGGTCCTGTAGAAAATGCAACTTTATAATGCAGGAATACTTAGGTGTCTGTGCATCAATTAAAAAGACCTACTAACCCCTACAATATTAGCATCTTATCTATTTTCATTTTTCCAGTTTGCGATCTTAGAGACAGGTTAACACTTGGGTATATTTGATTAACAGTTACCACTGATTCCCTTAAAAGAAACTGCAACAAAATTATATGTTGCAAATTTTTCATAAAAATTCATTAAAAGAATCTTCCAAAGCAGCTAAGAACTCTGAGTTTACAACAGCTAGAACACAACAAGGAAACCAGTGGGATTAAAACATTAACTGCAAAAGATTATGCTCAGTATCTCTTCTCTCTCAAGACTGGAAGATTACATAGAAGCAATTTGGAATAGCTTAAAAAGGACAAATTCATATTAAAACCCCCACGAGCATTAGCCAAAAGACAGGCAGTTGGGCCAGCTTTTACAAAATTCAGTCCTATGAACCAGTCCATAAACATGGATACATCATGGAACATTCTTCTAAGCAAATTCTCTAATTATTCTGAACCTTGAGATGTAGACTTAAGAAGTTTCTCCCACGAAAAGTTAAAAGAAAAGCTTTATAAGGAAGCTCTTGCGAAGAACAACCAATAGAACTATAAAGGCATGGCAGCAGCAGCCACCCCTTGAAGGTGTGCTTCCCTCCAGCCTCCGAGGGCTGAACTCAGACCACTTGGACCACTGGACAAGGCCAACCTACAGAGCAGCCTGTGGTCTGGCTGAAACATGCTGTATGCCAAACACAGAGAGGAAGGTTTAAAGTAAGGTACATGAAGCTCTTCGCTACTAAAATACCAATATAAAACTGGGAGAAGTAGAATAATGTCATTTCACATTTGAAGTAGAGTTTGAGGAGCAGAATCTTGATTTACTTTGCAGACACCAACATTTAAAGGAGAAGGGACTGAGAACCCTACAGCAACATCTAATAAACACCTCCAACAGAGGAAAGGAGTCCAGTCTAAAGAAAAGGGCTGTACAGTGTCAAGTTTTGATAACATTATTTCACACTAAATTTAACAAAAAAGAATCTTTAGAAGGTGGGAAAGAGAGAACAGTGCTACCATGTAGTGTTTGGATTTAAAGAAAAATAAAAGAAAGAAAGATAAAAATCCTGGATTAATTATTTGCCAGAATTCCTCACTTCCCACCCAAATATTCATGGTACCACAAGCAAGACACTTTTTCCCCTAGCCAGTGACCTGTCGCAATTAACTGCACAATCAACACTGACTACTCAACAGATATAAGCTGCCTCACACTCTGCTGTTACAAGCAATAGCAAACACTTCCATACTCCAGATCACAGAAAGTCCAGTATGAAGTGTAAGCACTGGCTTTCAGAAACAGTATATAAAGAGAACATGGCAAAAGCAGAAATGATTCAAACTGTGGCCTGACACCTGAGACTTAAAGACTGAATACCCTGCAGGCTGGCCAGCTACTGCTTGCTTATGCTGACGCAGTGCCATTTCTAGCAACCAAATAAACTACACGGATGTACAGAAGAACAGAACAAACCATCCAGTCCCAGGTATGCAGTAATTAAAAAAATGTTACTTATCTGCACCTTACTTCTTTTTGCTTGTTTTCCTACCTTACCACATGAAATACTGATATTTCCAGTTCCGTGGAGATTACACAGTAGAAACTCCTAATTACCTCATTTATTCGTTACCTTCCCCCACACCCAGGCTCAACACATGGCGCCAGCAGCATATTCCTTTTTCAGCCCTCGGGGAATAAGTCTTCTCCTGCAACCAATTAGGGTTGTCAGTCCCATAGCTCAAGTGGTAAAAACCTGTGCTGTAATGCTCAAGAGTCAGGTTTCTGCTCCGATGATGTATGAAGGAGAGGCAGTTGTGGAACAGTTTAAAATGCAATTTAACCTTCATCCTAAGTGTGCAACAACTAGAAGTAAAATCAACTTGATGCATTAAATCTTACAGATAGCTTTCGTAAAGGCTCAGATTCCAGTCAGCCACTTCAGGTGCCAGTGCTGCAGTTGCTCCAATCCCATTTTTTTCTTTGAGATCTGCATTACTGTACAGTCTTCAGCTCTATCACATAAGTGTTCCTCTTCCCTTCTTTCTTGCACAAAGAAAAGCATCTTAATCTGTATGTACATGGCACAAAAGAGCCCTACAGGAAACCACACATATGTCACCTTTTAAATACTGCATATTTAACATACCTAAATTTCACTGCTTAAAGGACAACAGACATTTCAGTTCAGAGTAAATTAACAATCAGTACAATCTGATCTAGCAAATTAATGTTACAAGCACTTTCACATACTAGATGTTTTCTTTTCATTGACAGAAGGCAGCCTGAGTATCCCAATCTTTTCTAAACTCCAGAAAATTCATTTTATCTACATACATGAGTCTTGATCTTTACTTTCTAGTTTTCAGTTTCTGAAGTAGCTTTAACTTAAGTCCACTGCCAGCAGTATTTCTCAAACAGAAAACAAAACAAAAACCCCTACACATCCTTTTGCTTGAAGCAGAAAAACAAACAAAGCAAACAAAAGTACCCCCTAAACTCAGGCCTCAAGTTCTTACACTGTTTAAAAACACTGGTCCAGCAGTAAGAAAACAGTGTTTGTTGTATTTTGTGATTGTGAATGTTGGGGAGGTGGTAAGGAATCCATCTATTAAAAAGACTAACATAGTGAGGCTGTTTCCTTCTCTGGGTGTTCACCACTTAGAAATAAAACTTGTGCTTGTAGATCTCACAGGTCTGCGTAACCAATGTGGAGGAAGGAGCTTGCCAACTACTACTTGCAGTATTTCAGCACCTTTGCTGAACACAATATTAAGTTTAAACTAAGTAACAAAGAACAACTAACAAAATAGAAAGGGGCCACAAACAAAAAGTAGAGCTGTATACGGTATGGCATAGGTAAAGGAAAAGCTGTAGAACAAGCAATGCTGAGACATTTGTGATATTTGCTCTCTTAAGAATTTTATCAACTGTGGTACTTCAAAAGTAAACATAAATCTCTCCAGCAACGGAAAATGCAACCACTAAATTTCTTGAATTACATGTTAAAAACAGAACAAAGCCCCTGTCCAACAAAGAAACACAGAGTTGAATGGAAACACTCAGGCTCTTGAAGATAAGAACACAGTTTAAGCACTTGCAGAATCAGGCTGGAGTTTTACTACTTCTAGATAAGATGAGGTTTCAGTTAACAAAAGCTGAGAAAAACCAGTTTCCGCACAAGTATAATTTCAGAGTAAAAATTAAATTTGAAGTTTGTGGACCTGCATGCATGGTCACACAGACTAGAGAAAAAAGCACTTAGCTGTGTGGGTTTTTTTTAAAGCTGTCAGCACAAAATCACAGAAAATACACCCGCCATTCAGAGATAGTGCCACGTTCCTGCAGTAATTTCTCCTATATAGCACAGCACTTTTCCCTTCCAGATGGGATTAATTTTATTTCTATAGGAGAGCTGAAATTGAATTCACTGCCTAAAGATAAAAATCTCCCTTGGTAGGAATATGCAATTCCCTTCTCCTCATGTTTCCCCCTCACCAAAAAGTGAACACAATTTTTTCTTTCTCCAATCTCAATCGCTGATAGTTAAGAATAATGCTTTTGGCACCACTTCAGTCATTAGCAAGTAATAAACTGTGAACTATAGCAATTCTGTGATGCTGCAAAAAATATTTTGGTCTTTCTGTGAGGCTCTGAGAACGTACTTGGGATTGGACAAAGATGAGTTACAGAGCTGCACAAAGGGGTTAATTTATTCCTCCTGCATTTTGTCAGTCTCCTTTGACAAGAAGTATGGGTGACCTTTGAGCCAAACCGATACCTTAAACCCAATAACATTTTTCTATACAATGAAGATCCTAGCATATTTAGCATTACTTTTAAGCTTTTTCCTGCATGTTCACAAGTGATAGGAGGAGAAAGGTAATTTAATATTAAAAACACCAAAGATGCAGACTAAGATAAAGAGAGGATGCCCAGGAATACAGCAAAGCAGAATTGCAGTGGCACTGCCGGTAATTGCATAAATGATGAAATGAGGTCAGAACAAGATACAAAGCTGACCTTAAAGAAAGAACCAGAATAATTTCACATCTAGTAGTTTAAACTATATAATCTATGGAAGGAGAAAACAGAGGGCGTCAGAGCAATTCTCTCTTCCATATTAGCATCTGCTGTGATTTACCAATAAAGTAGCAATCAGAAAAAGAGCAAGATGTTTACAGCCCTGCTTATGACATGAAAACAACCAATTTAAGAGCCATGAACATGCATGTCGAAAAGATTTCTCTGTGACACTGAAAGAACAGTTTAAAAGCTTTTGGCCTAGTGTAAGTTACTACGTAAAGAAGAAAAAAAAAACCACAGCAACATATCATTTCTTTTATCTGGCATTAATATTAGTCATATTCCTTTAGTTTGTGCTTCTTGAAAACAGAAGAAAGGAATGTTAGCATCAACAGAAACACAAATACAAAAAAGGTATATACATATAACAAAACACTAACAAATACTTTTTTACTTACATAAAATGGGAATATTTAAAGTTTTCATAAAATTTAAGGGAAGCAGAAAGACCAAGAACTATGCAACCCACATTACCATAGTATAAAAACACTCAAAGATGCTGAATCATAAAAAATCAACCACAATCAAGTCAGACAATAAAAGCATAGGTGACAAAGGCAGAGCCAGGATTGAAATAACGGTACTCAAACTGATGTCAACATTAAAAAACCTGAAGACAGAAAATGCTAAAATAGAAAGCTAGGTGTTTATTAGATACAATACTCAAGAGGTTGAAACTTCCTTGTTTTCCTGCACACAGTTCTCTCTTGACTGCAAACCTTCAACAGCTGCAAAGTAAGCTGGAAGTACGCACTTCCACAACATGTTTTTCTAACAGCTGACCCTTAACATGTTGCAGACAAATAGCCCTAGAAGAGACACTTTGCAGCAGTCTGCTGCATCTTGCTCCAACTGTTACATTTATAACATCTCTCCTTTAAAATCTCTAAAGATATGCTAAGGAGATGAGGATATTCTCTTGCAAATAAACTACTGAAAAGGTGAATGGCCTAGTGACACTGAGGAGATGAGGACCAGCTACATCTCATCAAAGATATAACCCCACAGCACACCCCTTCCTGGCCACATGGTGGTTCTGCACAGTTTCTGACGGTAATGATTGAGCTTGCTGAGCCATCACAACACTAACCCAGCCAACAAACAAAACCCCCTTTGTGCTGGTTAGCAAGCTGAACTAACTTGCCGCTGGTTAGAAGAGACAGCTAGCACATAAGCAGTGTTGGGATCACCCTTTTAAGTCAGGACAGAGTTAGATTTTCTCAAGTATTTCCTGAAACACTAGTCCTGGAAATGGAAAGCAAATCACAGAACCACAGAATGGCTGAGGTTGGAAGGGACCTCCAGAGGTCATCGTGTCCAACCCCCTGCTTAAGCAGGACACCTAGAGCTGGGTTAGCCAGGACCACGTCCAGATGGCTTTTGAATATCTCCTAGGATGGAGATTCCACAGCCTCCCTAGGCAATCTGTGCCAGTGCTCAGTCCCTCTAACAGCAAAAAAAGTGCTCCCTTACGTTCAGAGGGAACCTCCTGTGTTTCAGTTTGTGCCCACTGCCTCTGGTCCTGTCCTCTGGGCACCAATGAATACAGCCTGGCTCCATCCCCTTTGCATCCTCCTTTCAGGTATTTATACGCATTAATAAGATCTCCCCGAGCCTTCACTAGTTTAAACAGTCCCAGGTCTCTCAGCCTTTTGCATACGTAAGATGCTCCAGTCCTGTAATCATCATTGTGGCCCTTCACCGGACTCGTTCCAGTATGCCCACGTCTCTCGTACCCAGAACTTGGATGCAGTGCTCCAGGTGTGTCCTCGCCAGTGCTGAGCAGAGGGGAAGGATCACTGCCCTTGAGCTGCTGGCAAGGATGCATCTAATGCAGCCCAGGATACCATTAGCCACCTTTGCTGCAAGGCAAATTGGGAGGAACCTCTCCACGCAAGGGACAGTCGTGGAACACACATGGAAAAAGGCAAGATGCATGGTGAGAGTGCCATGTCCAGATGCTAGCTCTGTCCTATGTCCATCAGTTGCTCTGACCATGGGGATGGAGTGTAAGCTCTTTAATGGTGAAATGAAAATAAATTAAATTAAATTAATACAATAGAACAGAACATAATAGTTCAGGTGGAAAGGATCAGTGATCATCTAGTTCAACTGCCTGACCACAAGCTAAAGCATGTTATTAAGGGCATTGTCCAAATGCCTCTTAAACACTGACAGGTTTGGGGCATCGGCCCCCACTCTGGGAAGCCTGTTCCAGCGTTTGACCACCCTCTTGGTAACGAAATGCTTCCTAATGTCCAGTCTAAACCTCCCATGGTGCAGCTTTGAACCACTCCCACATGCCCTGTCACTGAGTACCAGGGAGAAGAGCTCAGCACCTCCCTCTCCACCTGCCCTCCTCAAGAAGCTGGAGAGAGCAATGAGGTCACTCCTCAGCCTCCTTCTCTCCAAACTAGACAAAGTCCTCAGCTGCTCCTCATTAGGACACTCCTTCCAGCCCTTTCACCAGCTTTCACATAATCATAGAATCTTCATGGTTGGAAAGGATCTTTGAGATCATCGAGTCCAACCATACACACACAAAAAAAACCAACCCTACAATCTCTGTCACTAGAGCAGGCCCTGAAGTGCCAAAACTACATGTTTCTTAAATACCTCTAGGGATAGTGACTCAACCACCTCCCTGGGCAGGCTGTTCCAGGGCCTGACCACTCTTTCAGTAAAGTAATTCTTCCTAATATCTAATCTAAACCTCCCCTGCCACAACTTCAGAACATTTCCTCTGGTCCTGTCGTTATTCACCTGGGAGAAGAGGCCAACACCCACCTCTCTACAACCTCCCTTCAGGTAGTTGTAGAGGGCAATGAGGTCTCCCCTCAGCCTCCTCTTCTCCAAGCTAAACATGCCCAGCTCCCTCAGCCTCTCCTCATGTGATCTGGTCTCCAGACCCCTCACCAGCCTGGTAGCTCTCCTCTGGACACGCTCCAGCACCTCAATGTCCCTCTTGTACAGAGGGGCCCAGAACTGAACACAGCACTCGAGGTGAGGCCTCACCAGTGCCGAGCACAGAGGCACGATCACTTCCCTACTCCTGCTGGCCACGCTATTCCTGATACAAGCCAGAATGCTGTTGGCCCTCTTGGCCACCTGGGCACACTGCTGGCTCATGTTAAGCTGGCCGTCCACCAGCACCCCCAGGTCCTTTTCTGCCGGGCAGCTTTCCAGCCACTCTTCCCCAAGCCTGTAGCGTTGCCTGGGGTTGTTGTGACCAAAATGCAGGACCCGGCACTTGGCCTTATTAAACCTCATACAGTTGGCCTTGGCCCATCGATCCAGCCTGTCCAGGTCCCTCTGTAGATCCTTCTTACCCTCAAGCAGATCATCACTCCCACCTAGTTTGGTATCATCTGCAAACTTACTGAGGGTGCACTCAATCCCCTCATCCAGGTCTTTGATAAAGATATTAGACAAAACTGGCCCCAAAACTAAGCCCTGAGGGACACCACTGGTGACCAGCCGCCAAGAGGATTTCACACCATTAATCACAACTCTCTGGGCATGGCCATCCAGCCAGTTTTTAACCCAGTGAAGAGTACACTTGTCTATGCCCTCCTCTGGATGCATTCAAGGACCTGAACATCCTTCTTAAATTACAGGGCACAAAACTGCAAACAGTACTCCAGCTGAGACCGCACCGACACTGAATACAGTGGGATAAATGTGTCTTTTGACCAGCTGGTTCTACCCAGGATGTGTTTTGCCCTCTTGGCTGCCAGGGCACACTGCTGACTTACGTTGAGCTTATTCTCAACCTGCACCCCCCCGATCCCTTTCTTCGAGGTTTCTCTCCAGCCACTGCTCTCCCAGTTTATACTGGGAACGCCTGGGTATCACAGCCGTTATGCGCAACGTTTCGAATGTCAACTCCGGCCTGCAAAAGACGCCAGGGGTTGTTAACAGGCCGGTGACGGGAGCGCTCGGCTTGGGCAGCGGTGACCGGAGGGGAGCGAGTATTTAAAGGGTGAGGGGAAACGGTGCCGTTAGGGGAGGGAAAATAAGGGGTAATTTAGGGGGAAAAAAAGGATTAAATGACAAAATATACATTGGATGGCGCCGCGGCGGGGAGGCCGGCGGGGGACTGAGCCTCAGGGGGAGGCTCAGCCCCCCGCCGGCCTCCCCGCCGCGGCAATACCCGCTCCACTGTCACAAACGGACCCGGCCACCCGCTACCGCCGCCGCCGCTTACCGACGACCGCCGCCGCCGCCGCTTCCGGGTCGCGTCAGGCGAAGAGGAAATCCCGCCCCGACACTTCCTTCCCTCCCCCCGCCTTCCCGTTGCCAAGGGTAACGCCCCCCCCTCCCCGCCCCCCTTCCTCCGCCGAAGGGCGGGAAATCGCCCTGAGATGGCCGACCTGTATGAGGTGCCGCGGCGCCGCATCGCCACCGGCCACCTGGCGCAGCACATCGGGCAGCCCGTCTGCTTCGTGGGCCGCGTCGAGAAGGTCCGTGGATCTCCTTGGCGGGGCGCTGCCGCCCTTTGGGCCGCGCTGCGGGGCCTCGGGGGAGGGGGTGGCTCTGTGTCGCCTTGCTGAGGCCCTGTAGGGAGGTGGGGGGACACCTGTGTGGGTTGGCTGTCGCCTTACCTGGCGCGGCTCGTTGCCCCCTGGTCTGAGGGAGGCTGGCGGCTCCAGTCAGGCCGGGAGGCGGCCGTTAACGGTCGGTTCTCTCTGAGAAAGGCCCGTTGCGCGGTTCTGGTTGAGGCACTGAAACCCGTAACCGCTTACGGCTGCCTTTTGAGCGCGCGGGCGTAACATCTTTTGTAGATTCATCCTTCTGGGAAGCTTTTCGTGCTTTCGGATGGAGAAGGAAAACATACGACTGTGGAGCTGAGCGAACCTGTAAGTTAAGGAATGCTTTGGAAGTACTGGGTGTTGCCTCTTGTGGATGCCGGAGGTGTCGTCCCTCCTGAAACCTGTGCATGCCTTGCACGTATTGAGTTTTTGGTCAGGAAAAAAATACATCTCTTCTTTTCCTGAGATTTTGTGCCTTCTGTAACGTGTGCGTGCCTTGGCATGTAGTACATTTTTAGTCAGGAAAATAAAATAGTCCATGATTTCTCCGTTTTCTGCCTATGTTTCATTGCCTCTGCATCTTACTAATTCTAACTTCTCACTAACTAACTTTTAACTAGTTACAGCTAACTTGCAGTCTTCGTATTAATGACCTGCTTTGGTCTTCATCAATTTTCAGCTGGTGTTAAGAGAGAGAACTCATTCCTTGTCAGACACATCCCTGTCTGGCTACTTTGCCTCACTCTATTCATTGTTTACAGTGTAATATGTTCCACTACAGGTATTAGCTTTATTTTAATTTCACTTTTTCCTCCCTCTTTCTTATTGCCTTTATATGCCTAACAGAATATTTTGTGATGATAATCAAAAAAACCCAAGAATATGGTATTCTCAAGTTTTTTGAGTTGACATGTCTGTATCCTCATAGAACACTTGCCATAGCATTCCAGTAAGCTTCAGTTAGTTTGAAGTATTCTTTCTTAAAAAAAATTTTAAAAATCAAGTAATTAACACAATGGGTATAAGCTATGTTTATAACTACTGCACAAAAATACTGCTTTCTGGGTTATCACGTATCACTAAAGGAATAACACCCTGGCATTCTCTTCTGTCTTTAAGTATTATTTTTTTTTCTCTAGCAAATGTAATTAAAGAATTATTTTCGTTGTGATGGCAAATGCTCTAGATTAACTGAGCATGTCTGTAGTCTTTACATCTTTTTCTCTGAATGAGTTGTTAAACACTGAGAAATCTCACCATTTCTGTGTGGAATAATTGCACTTTCAAGACAGGAGTCTCTCCTTGTTGATGAAAAATGACATTTGATCTGGCAAAGAGTTTTGTCTTGTATATGTGAAGTTTGCTGACTTCATTTTCAAACTGCAAGAAAATGTCTTTCCTACAAGTTCTGCATTTCTCTTAACTCTTTTCTTGATCTTGTGAAAAGGTTTCCTCCTTGGGTTGTCAAAACTTCAGATGTCAGAATCTGACCAATGATTCCACAACTTGCCATAACGAAGTAAATGGGTGAATTTCATAAATGCGTAGCTGCGATATTGGGCACTTCACAGTCTGTGTTCCACTGCTGTATCAGTGTGTAGGGGAGGAGGAAGTGATGTGGGCTTCATCTCTCTGGTTTGCCTTATGTAAATGGAGGAATTCCAGGATTTGCTAATCAAAATGCCTTCTACTCTCCCCCCGCCTTAATAGATTCTTTTGTGTGTGTAGTTCCTTCTTTCAACGGGGAACCCGAAAATTATGGGGAGGGAATGTATTGCCGTATTCCAGGAAACTTACTAGGAAGTGAAAAGTTAGAGTTAGATATTGGAAGAACGGTACTGAAATAGTACCACAGTCTTAAAATGGGTATCTTAAAAAAGACAGAAAACATATTCAAGCTGTATGATTTTGGAGTAAGATTTAGCCTTTTTTTGTTTGTTTGTTTCTTTCTTAATTCAACCAAAGGCTTGTTACTGTCAATGTCTTTGTATTCTGAACACTTACTGACAGGTTACTTAAGAAATCATTTCTTCTCCTGAATCTGGAATACTGGAACTGCTCTCTGGCATGTGTGATAAACTCCTTAGCTCTTACAGAGTTCAGTAATCAACTCAGGTTTGAATGCAGTGCATTAAAATCTGGATTCTTCTGCCCTCTGTGTCCTAGATTAGTCTCTGTTCAGTGATTAAAGGACAGAGTTTTATATAATTATAATAAAATTTCCTGATTTTATTGAGTTGGTACTGAATTGCCGGTTACAAAAACTGTAAATCTGTAAGTGGCTCAAGGCTTTTGTGGCTTTTTTTGGGGAGGGAGGATCTTCAGTAGTACTGTATTGTTTGACATGGAACAAAATCTGTTGTCGTGAACAAACCTTAACCTTCAGTTGTGAAGAGTTCCTAGCTCAATTGCCGTGCAGTAGAGACAGCAGCTAATTTGGTAAAACCAATTTCAATTTTGGTATGTTTTCTAGCTAGAGGAGGAGATCTCGGGAGTTATTGAAGTAGTGGGAAGAGTAACAAACCAGGCAACCATCATGTGTGTGTCATATGTCCAGTTCAGGGAAGATAAAAGTCCATTTGGTAAGTAAGAATATACATTATGAAAAATTCATTTTGTGTTCTGAACTCTTCTTTGATAAGTAAGAAGGGAGAGCCAGATAAGGTCTTCAAGCTGCCAGATATGGAGTAGAACATAGAAAAAGAGAGTGTCATGGCAAAAATTCTGTACAAAATATACTGGTTTACTGTCAAACTGTAGGGACTGACTTGAAGCTGGAGCCAGTGTAGATCATTGCCACAATCTGGTCATTCTCCCACTCCTGACCGTGTGGTTCTTGCCTTGCACTGGACCTTCTGTGACTAAAAATAATGCTCCAGAAAGCAAGTAATGGGAGCACGGCTGCCTTGGGAAAACTGGGGAGAATGAGAGGGGCTGGGAACACTCAGCTATACTGCTTTAAAATAAGCAGTGCTTTAACGCTGTCACTTGCTTGTGGGGAATTTAACTTATGCATCATAACCATTTTCTTTGCCCTGTTTCAGATCTGGAAATCTACAATGAAGCACTAAAAATTATTCATGAATTCCCTGAGTACTTCCCGTTTGGTACTGGGAGGAACAACTGATTTTTCTTAGCATATGTTTAGAGCTTCAGAGGGGACAACAGTACCGTAGCTTTCTTGCCTGACAGGATGTTAAGAGTTGCATTTATTTCCAACAAATATACTGAAAAGATGCTGTTATGTGTCTGGTGAAGAATGTTTTCTTTGAAAATTAATTTACACAGCAAGGAGAACACTTCTGTGGGTATCTCACTGTATGTATGTAACCCTTTTGCATCCATGAGGACCTGTTCCGTTACAGGATTGGACTTGCTAGAAATTGAAGTTTTGGAGGTATCTTTTTGTTGATTTTGGTAGAGGTTCTAGGATACTTCACAGGAAATTAATACTGAAGCCATTTGGTGGGGTTTTAATGTAAATATTTTTAAATTTCATTTGCTTTGATACAAATTTATTGAATGTGGGGAGGGTATTTTGCATCTTGAAAATGGTCTCTTCTCCAATAAAAAAATATCTGACTACATTTAACTATTTGTGTCAGTATGATATGTTAGAGTGCTGTTTTCTATGGTGGTATATGGTGACTCCTGTTCTGCTTTACCAGATACAGGTGATTTAACTTTGTTAAAGTGGAGTACAAGGTACTTGCTTTTTGCACTGATATTAAACAGTTGGAGGATGTCTAGTTAGGCTCGGGGATTTCAGCCACTGTTGAGTTCCCACCACAACCTTCATTCTTGGTGGGAGCCTAAGCAGGAGTACCAGGATACAGCCAGCGTACCGGGATGACTTTAAGTGTATAAACTTCCACACAATTCTCAATTTTGTTACCGTCCAGGCTACTTACAGCACTTTGCAGAATTCTTATATCTCTTAAGTTAGATTTCACTTTGATTATGTTACCTTGAAAATATTCTTTGTGAATTAATAAATATTTCAAAGCTTTAAAAATCTTTTTTACATACATGTTTCATACAAACAGGTTTCAGGTTTAGTAGCTAGATTTGGTGCCTTATCAAGATTGCTAGCTTTGTGCTTATTTATGTACACCTCCATTTTCAGTCAAGGAATTTCTTTGTTTTTGAAGACTTCAGATTTATCAAAGTTACTACAAAGTGACCAGACGATCAAGTTAACAGTGATTTTTTTTTTTTTTTTTTTATTTTTTTTTCCCCCTCTACTTAGAAGACACAGTGACACAGATATTGTCACTGGGAAGGAGGAGGACTTCTGAAGTATGAGAGTCACTCTCATACAGCAAACAAGAACATGAGGTCAATGTGGCATGCTATGCTTTGTCCTGTAGTGCCGTCACTGATATATTCTAGTGCTTAACATGACACTGTTAATAACAGCATGCTTGTTTTCCCAGCATTTAACAGCCTTTTGTATCATTGCACTTTGGAAAATTGGTATTTTGTGCATGTATACACATTATGTAAAATGATACGTGCGAATAGTTCTCAGTTACCAAGACTACCCAGGCCTAATAAAATAGTCTGCCACTAGATGGCTATAGCACTTTACCCCCATTTAGAGACCATCCTTGGATATGTGGTCTTGGGTGTAAATATTTGCATGCATCTGAGTGGTAAATGCTACAGTTTCCCTTTTTTAAGGAAGACTCCTCTTGTTCATCCAGTCCTGCAGTGATGATACAAGGCTAGGCAAGTGGTATACAACTAAAAGTTTCTGTTATGTGCTTGTCATTCATCTGCTCCTCTAGACTGTATCAAGGTTTGTGAGTAAATGGCCTGCCCTGGCTATATGGCTATACTAACAAGACAGCAATGCAAGGAACTGTAAAACTATTCTTGAGATTAAAGCAATGCTCAGGTCATATATGCATTTACCAGGATAGCAATGTGGGAAACTGCCAGCCATTCCAGATACCCAAGGGAAAGGAATAACCAAGGGGCTGCTGATTCTCAGGACTGCGCTAACAGATGAAGGTATGAGAAACTGCTAGACCTTGTAGAGAATAAAACAGGAAAAAGTGGCTTTGTGGGTCTTTGACCAAAGGACAGTCACCACGGCAACCATATCATAAACTCCAAAGAGGGGTCACCAAAACCAGGGCCAGTAACTGGAGGTATGAATAGGAGCTGGTCACTTCTTTGGGAGGACATGAGGGTGATAAAGGAGGGAAAGTGGGGTATGAAGTGAATGATGCAATTGTGCCTGACTGGGAGAGGTTCCTGTCACGTGGAGCAGTACAGCAAGCCTGCTGCTCCCACTATGCTTGTGACTGACTTCTGGCACCTGGCCTCTTTTTCCTGGCCCTTGCTAAGGGAACATTTGGAGCACTCTTCCTAACATCAGCATGCGGGGACACCATCATGTTGCCTTCTCCTCCTGTAACATCTGTTATACTTAGATGGGGCATCCTGCCAAGTAAGGATAACTGGAAAAAATTAAACTGGTATAGAAGAGGCATCTGCCAGAGATACAGGGAAGCACAGACTGGGCAAGATAGCTGTTGGAAAGGTGGAGAGGAGATTGAGCAGGTCCCAAACTAGGCTCCCTTGGCTGCAGTGGAGGTTAGGCTTTAGCAGAAGCTGGTTACTAAGTGCTTCAAAAAGGAGAGGCAGCTTAAAGCTGCCTGCCTTGTTGAAGGGGCTGCTAGGTGGTCCAGTCTTCATTAAATAGTTTTGGAGAGCTATGTTTTAAAAAATGGTTCTTAAACCATCAGTCTGTTTTAGTTGTCCAGCAGGCTAAACTGCAAATAAAAATTAGGAAATAGAGGCAATGGAGAGTGAAGTGAAGCGAAGCACCATGCAGGAACCTAGGGCTGCAGTGGGAAGCGGGGAGAAGCCTTGTCAGGTGTGTCACAACAGACTTCTCTGGCTGAGCCTGGTCACCATCACCAGAACTGCTCTGCTGTCCTTGCTCGGGCATGGAGCAAGCAGCCTGTGCATATGGTAAGAAAGGGCTTGCGCTTAATCAGGGAAGGGAGGCAAGGCTGGAGCATATAATGAAACGAAAATAAGGAAGTGATAATAATGAAAATATAATCAGCATGAACCACGCTGACCATAGGGTCAAAACGTTTTAGCATGTAAGGCCATCTTCATCTAGTTAACTCTATCAGAGTCGAGAAGATAGCAGAAAACAGTAAAAGTAACTGCAGCTAATAAAGCGTCTGTAGCTATACTTTTTGTTAGAAGAGAACAAATCACCCCCAGAATCACAGCTTTATTAATTTAAAAGCAAAACAAGGAAAAAATCTGATCCTTAAAAAACATACATCTCTTACTTTGTAAATTTTGCAAATGGTGTAATTACTGGCGTGAAAGCTTGATTAGCAATCGCAACAGCCAAAACTGGTAGTTATACTGTGCCAGAATACACACACATTTATAATCCAAAACATTTCAAAGACATGCTGAGTATCAAAGTAAGCATCTAAAATTTGAATTTGACACAAACAGGTATAGTCAAGTCAAAAACATTATAAATGAGATTTCTTTACATAAGAAAATGAGACATTGTAAGTTAGTACTTGCATTCACCTGAACATGGAATTTATCAGGAAATTTACTAAACATTGTTACTACAGAGGAATAAAAACACATCCTTGACACTTAAAAATCCTCATTTCCATAAAGCAAGTTTTATTGCCTGTATTTATATAAATAGAGTATCATACATTAAACCCCAGTTTATAAATTTTGAAGAGCTCTTCAACAGCAACATAAAGTGTGCAAAAATACTAGAAAGAGAAATAAATATTCTAACAAGAAAAAAAAAGTAACTGCTCTCCCATGCCTACAAATAACAAGTACCTCGTAGATTTTTAACTTAAAGATCTTTGTCGATTAGGCAAGAATTTTAGATGAAAATCAACGCAGCAGATGTTTTATAATGTAAATGTTAAATCAGAAAATATAAGTGAAAGTCCTGAATGCAATCATGTACAGCTACAGAAAATACTTCCACATTCTATCTTGTTGCAACTACACTGGAACACTCAGAACTAGTGGTGTATTACAATATATTCTCTTTTAAAACACCAATTTTCACAGTCGTGGCAATATGGTACCAGTTTATTGCTAGCATTCCATTTAGTATTTCATAGCACGCAAGTGTTAAGTAACTTATAGACTGTTTCTACTAGTAAATAAACACACACCAAGTAAACTGATGTTATTATCACATACCTTAAAACAGGTTCGTTTTTTTCCCCCTAATTTGTGTGAATTTTGTTGCCTACAAAATCAAGGACAACAATACCGATTAGGTCCTAGGCACAGTATTAACAAAGTATCATTGACTCTCTCTCAAATTAATAAATAATCTTAATTCCAGCTGGTAACATATCTAGAACTACTTGTGGTCAATGACCTAACATTGTGCAGCCTCCTGGGAGAAGGCTGGCGTCCGCGAATGACCAGAAGCAGGATTTATATGGGCTGGTTTCGCACCTCCCAGCATATTTCAGAAGTACAGGGAAATGCTGATTATCCAGAAGTCTTTAAATATTTTTGTACTCAAAACTCGGCATGTAGTTTAAAACTTAAATATTTACAAGCCTCCAAGTCCTTGAGATTTCAGATCTTCACAGTACTATGTTACAAATTAACCAATCAGATGAAACGTCCTATAGTTTACCTGCACTTTTCAGGTGAAATCTTCTCTAGGATATAGACACCGCTAGGAGACAAAGCTCCGAAATTCTTTAGCATTAAAATTCACATCAGCTAGGTATGTAGGTAAATTAAATAAGACTTTGAATTGCCAAGGTATTGCTTTACTATTAACAAAACCTGGCAACAGAAAGAAATGGGTTTTTCTTTAAAATAAAAATCTTTAGAATACAATTAACAGTGGCACTTTGAATGAAGTTAGAAGGAAATGATCATTTCCATACAAGAAAGTGTGATCAAACAATGAACAAAGGAACCCACAGCATCACTTTGCGATCTTCTGAAGAACACTTTTCAGGTCGTTATTTAGAAGGCCCACTTTCACAGCATATAAACACTGCTTTCTTTGGAAAACAAATAAAAGGGCTGATCAGCATTACCCTGAAAACTTTATTAAAAGCAAATCCAAAGAGTCCACAGTTCGAGGAGCGCTTTTGAACGTAACTGCTTCAATCCTCTGAACAAGGACCGCATGCTAAACCCAGAGGCTCATTTCAGGAATACCAGTTTCTACCAAGCACAGTCATACACACATCATTTTACTAATCTGATAGCAATTTATTTTTTCACAGTCAGTAAGTCACAAATGACCTTTGTCTAAAACATATGCTTCGACTACGATGGACATCCATTAGAGACCCCTGCGTTTTCAAATGATATTTATGCCTGGACAGTCTCTGCTGGAATGAGATTCCCTGTTGTATCCAGCTGCATACACTTACAAGAGCAGGCAGAAACCGGGCACTCAGTATGGTCCCTAGACAGCAATAGCAGAAAAAGAGAAAAGAACAGGTAAAATAAAACTAGCAAGATTTTTGTAATCTATAAATGTAAGTATGTGCAGGGACATAGTATCTCAGAAAAACTCGGCATCATAGTAAAGTTTTGCACATGTTCTAAACCAACAAAACATTATGATAGATACAGCAAAGCAGACCAGTCTCACTCAGTGCAGCATACGCACATGAAATAAGAAAGGTTTTAACATCAACTTACCGGAACCAGCTAAGCATGTGCCCAGCATGCCCACCATGCCTACAGTTGTGACACCAAGTAAACCAGTTGTTGAACTGGGCTAACTTCTTGTCTTTGCTAAGATCCACTTTTTCATCTGACTTGGATCCTCCTGTGCAGAGGCAAACCCACCCCCACAAATATGCTTGTAAGTCATTATGCTTCATTTATATTTCAGTCCCAGTAACAGTATTAGAATAAATTTGAAGTTAGGAACATTATGTGAAAAAGCGGCCTGATTTTAAAAGAGAAGCCAGGAAAATTATTAAAAGAACTGGTGGAAAGCCAAAACAAGAATTGTATTGCTGAGCTGTTTCACATCTCAGGGACATGTTAAACTTGCCTATTAAATAAATTTTTCAGACAGAATCTCTTTCAACAGTGATTTATGTTTCAGTGATTGATTTACGTTCTAGTGAATTATGGGCTTGTTCTACTGCACATGAAATGTTCTGCTTTAAAAAGAAATATAAAGAAATTATATATATATATATATAAAGCAACAAAAATCAAAGCTATGAATTGGAACAATTACAATAAAGAAGTCATAACAGATCAGTGAAAGTACGAGAACAGAGATATAAATAGATGACAACTGTGCAGCTGCGCATGGCTCTATAACAAGACTGACTTAAAAATATGGGCAAAATCAGTTTCATTTAGAGCTTGTATAATGCTGAGCCCAAGACATTTAGAACCAAAAGATTCTAGTCATAATATTTCTTAGCTGTGATAGCATGACCCATACACTCTTTCATACTTAGTGACAGAAAGTATACCACATTAAATTTATTCTCTTCCTCTTCCAGCTAAAAATCAATTAATTTACATTCCAAGATTTCTGTAGCATCCCTACAGTTCATCTCAAGCAAACACACTTCCCATTTCTTACATTTTTAAAGCTCACTATATTGACCACCACAATATTTGAATCTTTTCATCTGTCTAACCATGGAATTTCACTGACAATCTCACTGTCGGAATCAAGTAACTACGTGTACTGTCTGACACCAAAGAACTGAGACATAGGTTTCATCATAAAATCAGATGGGATGTAAACAAGTTTTCAATTATGGTCTTCCTCCCTCAAAATGATGAGTATGAATATTTACAGTCTGAGTACAAATAGAAGGAAAAAGGCGCAACAGAAGATCGTCCAACAGGAACTAATTAGTCCTCTCACTAGTACACTAGCTGAATAACTAAAACCCACTGTGTCATACCTGGGCAGCTGGAAACTGGTGTTCCCATATTTATCAAGCAAAGTGCACAGCGAGGAAGGGGTTTACGGCAACCAGGACAGCTTGTAACTTTTGACTTAGTTGGTGAACCGCTAACGCCGTACTGGCTAAAACCTCGCCCCTGATGAGGAATAGCTGAACAGCTGTAGGATATTGATTTTCCACAGAAATTGCAACTCACAAACACCTAAGGAAAACAAAAGCCCATTAATTTTTGTGTTTGGCTCCACTTTTGCTACACCAGTAAGTGAATTTGTTCAAACTAGAATTTACCAGATATTCCAGAGAGTGCCCTGGAAAGCCAAGGCTACTTGTGAAGGAGTTCCTAACAGCACTTTGGCTTATAGATGTGGCACACAGTCCTGAGAAGTAGTCCTTATGATGCTCACTTACCTCAAAAGCACATAAAAACATGCATAATTGCTAAAACTTGGAAAGCTATTATTTAAGATAATAAAATTATATATCTGCAGTAATGAAAGAAATTAAGTTTACTCTACATACTGTATAATCAAATCTGGTCTCTCCCTCCTTATAGTCAGGTGACCCATTCTGGAGTCCCCACCATGAGGATCTTCCTAATAATCTTTATCTGCATACCTTATGCCACAAGTTATGACGTGATACCAAGGAGCACGTATGTTAAACTCTTTCAGGGCTATTTACGTTGATATATAAGGAACGAGCAGTAAACTCAACTCCCTCCCACTTAAAGCAGTACGGATGCAGCTCTCCTTGAACACCCGTGACGGATACATGAATTCAAAAATAGCTATCCTCAGAAACCCCTGGGCCCTAAGGCTCATAATTCACATACTTAGCAGACACTAGAGAGTGGAAGGTGCTGTGGTAAGACCAAGTTAGCTAAAAATGCTACCAGATGTTAAATAGATAGCATTTGGACAGGGCGTTAGTTTTTGCTTTAGCTTATGTTCAGAACTGATAATGAAGGTTGCTCCTGTTCATTTTTAGTTTAAAGTTCAAGGGCTTCAAAACAGCTTTGAGGTTCGCTTCAATTAAAACAGAGCCAATTTGAACTAGTTCTTGGTTCAATTCCTTGGTTTCAGCATCATCCTCACACTGATGCTGAATTCAGCTGGATGATACATCTCTGACTGTTTTTCAACATGGGAGGAAAAAATTTTCCCCAGAAAAAGTGTTGAAAAATTACAGTTTCTGAAAGACAAGCCTTTTTCTTTCAAATAACAGGTTAAGAAAAGAAAAAAGAAAAGGAAGACAAATAAAATGGTAGGGAACTAATTTCCTAGATTAGATATGAAGAAATGTAGATTTGTTTACCATATTTTTGTACTTTACTCTCTATCAAAACAGTTATCAAGTCCTTCCTAAAAAAATATTTTGAAAAAAACACAGCTACTTTTTTAGGGCAGCCTTAGTTGAAATCTTTCTTTTGCACATGAAACCTCATAAAAGCCAAGGTGTGGCCAGCAACTTTTTTCTGCAGAAGCACCACGTCACTTTCCTTTCTGGACTGGTCATACTTCATACAAGAATTCATTTACCTGGGCTAAAGGTTTTGAACTGGGATCCAGCTTACTCCTATGGATATCGAATTCTGCACGTTTATGCCAGAATCTCCAAGCATCTAAAAGATTCCTGTAGTTCTCGATCCAGTACTGAACCCTCTCATCCTTAAGTACATCTGATGGAGAACCCTAAAGCAGTCAGGTAAAAATGTCAGACTCACATTGAAGACACACAATACATATTATTCCCCTTTTTCAAAAGGCTTTACAAAGCATATTACAAGATATGAGAAATAATACAGTGTAATTTGTCTAGAGAAAGATTAATTTTCTGTTAAACTGTAATGTGAGTTTGATATAAAATTTTCTTCAGTCTGCCTCTCCAGCTGAAAATACTCGTGCTGCCATATTCTCCTAAAAACTTGTGTCTGTCATATGAGGATTATAAAATTCTGTCACATATCACAGTCTATATCATTGTTATGATTACACATGCAGTTAAACACAGTGCTGGCAATAGCTGCAACTACGTAAGGGCCAACACAAGTCCATCATAAAAGAAAAACCACAAACCCCATGCCTACAGACAAACAAAAAAACCTCACCTCAGTTCTCTCTCAAAATTGTGGAAGCAAAAATTATAATGAACCTGCCAGGAAACACACCAGCAATAAGCAGGGGAAATAGGTATTCCCAGTTCAGCTAGTGAAAAGGACTATGTTTTCTTTTTGCCTCTCTCCCCTACCATCTCCCCAAGCTATCTCAACCAGAGAGACTGAAGATACATGTTTGCAATTAATGCTGACTGTTTCAGATGATTCCGCAAAACAGGCATGATACGTATTGTCCCAATTTATTATAGAAAATACTTTTTAGTTCACAAGATCCAGTACTATACTGGTAAAGAAACTGTTTAATTCTCTTCTATAAAGATTTATTTTTGAGTGAAACACTAACCTGTAGCATGCAATAGCTTGCTGTCTGAACATCCCCAGTTCTGTCAACATAACTTTCCATCAAGTCAACTCCATCTTTCGTCAGCCCTGTTAACAGTATTCCCTCCAAATTCCCGGCATCTTTCATTTCATTCGTCAGCTTTTCAATAAACCTGTTCAGCTGAAAAAAAAAAAAAAAAAAAAAAAAAAATATTACTTAACTTTTGCCATCTGGTCATCCCTTCCTAACTCATTTATGTTGGTGTATGACAAAACTTTTAATGATTTGAATAGCTTTCTTTAAGAGTGTCTGCTGCTAACAGAATATGCCGCTTGCTGGATGTTATGCAGAAAAAGTTATATGGCTATATCCACTATATTGCAAGAACTCAAGTATTTATCAACAAAGTTTAGGGCTACGGATAGGACGTGCAAAGAGGAAGGTTATATACTCTTTAAATACTTCAGTGAATTTAAAATAAAACATTCCTGCTGTAAAACCAAGTCTTAATTCAAGAGAACATAAATATCTGGGAAAAAATACTGAATAAGTACAAAGTAAGAGAGATATACAGGTAATGCAATAGCATTTAACAAACTAGCATGTCATGAATCCTAATTAAAAAAACAACCAAACAAGAAAAATAAACAAAAATCAAGCTTAAGGTACACACTGAAGACCAGATTGTATCATACTACATTATATCCTACTGTGATCAGAAAAAACAAATCACTCATGACTCATTGCTTGCGCTGTTCACCCCTCCACCCCAGACTTTCTTCCATCTCTAAATGAAGTCCAGCTTAACGGTTTGCTCAAACATGCAACCACAAACTTACCTGAGCATCATTGAGGAACTTGCAAGCAAATGCCACTCTGTCTCGTACAGCTACATTATTTTCGTACTTTGGAAAGAAAAATGGGAATATTACCATCACATGCAAGTTTCCGCTTTTTCAATACATTGTTTGTAAAAGTCAGAACGTTTACACTATTGTATAACTAATACTATGAAATTGATTATGTACAAAGACAACATCACATCTGAAGAAAGCTAACGCTACATATCAGATTAAATGTTTATGCTCAGATACGGTTATGAGAGCAAGACTGTGGCTCCTGGAACAATCTACTCAAATGGCAGGAAAGCCTGGTACAACACATCCTACCTGGTTTATGAAACTCTAGAAAAAGAAGCTTTGCAAGGCATGTAGAGCTGGGCTTAGTGTTTCTAGCACATATAGCCAAGAGTCTCACCAAGTCACAGGGGGAAGAAAACCAAACAGACCTTCATTTACTATATGTACAAAATAACTAGCCTAACCACTCAATTCCTTACTAAAATTACAACTAAAAGTTAATAAACAAAACAAACAACCCCCTCAAAAAATTAATTCCTAATACCCAGAGCATGCATTTCTCACAAGTATACTGGCACTCAAGGTGCAGCAATACAATACTATTTACTTTCTGCTTTTTAATCCTTTTACTAGATCCGACACTGAAGAAAAAAAAATCCTTGAGTAGATTAATTCTGGTACTTAGCTGTGCCCATATTCTTCCCTTCTGATATTCACAGAATAGAAATAGTGATTGACACTGACAAAACAAGGACATGTGCTTGGCAAAACTTTTTCACGCAAACTTCAACATGTCTCACTGAAGTAAAAATTAAAATAAAAAATAAAAGACCTTATGATCTGTCAGTTTCCAATTCATCAATAAAAAACAATTATAAAATTATTACCTAACATCCAGAGAACAAGAACACTGTCTCTTGAAGAGGGAAAAAAAGACTCAGGTTTCTCTCCTCTGGGATTCTTATTTTTTTTTAATACTCTAAAAGCATCATATTATGACAACTTTGTTTTCAACAGGTTTAGGCCAATTATCCTGTTACATTACAGGAGTCCTCCCTTGGGCTAAATAATTCCTACTGAATCAAATACTTCTGTTGTTTTCTAGACAAGGATCAAGTATCCTTGAAGTATCTCATAATTAACGATTTAGTTTGCTCTTCACAAGGCAATTTTGTACCAATTTCAGCGGATGTGAAACTATTTGGTTTACTGTTTCAACACAGTGAAATTATTTTAACAAGTAAACAAGGAAAAATAAAATACAATTTAATGCAAATGTAGCTTGATGAAAACTCTGCAAACTCCCCTGCACTTACTCTGTTTTGTGCATTTCTATTATTAACGTCCCTCTCCCCTTTTTTCCCCGCCCTGCTTAAATTATTTTGATAATGTATTTCTAGTGGTTTAATAACTCCATGCTAAAAAAATCCTCTAAAAATGTGTGAACTATACTGGATATTTTGGCTGCTTATGCATGTTTTATTCACTAATGCAAGATGTCTGTTTAGCAGAAAAAAAAAAAATGTTATCTGCCAGCATCAGAAGAAAATAATACATTCTAATCTGATTCATTGATGGAGTATATAGCATTTCCCCTACGTATATATATGTGTGTATATATGCACCTATTACTTAAAGGAATTTTAACGTAAGAGAAATTTACTCACCAAAACACCATCATATGAACCAGACTCACTTGTCAGGAAAGCAAACATAGCACACAAGTACGGATTGTTCAATTGCAGTCTTAGAGTACTGCACATTTCTCTCCAAAGTGAGTTCTTCTCATCTGTGTAGCCTGATAGAGCCATCGCAACTACATTAAGGTTCAGATCACCTGATTTATTAAAAACAAACAGTGAAATAATATTCGAGTTAAGGACTTAAAAAAAATCCTATTAAAACTATAATTGAAAGCATCAGTTTGAAACAGAACATTTTGTCAGGATGCAAGACAATGCCGGAGAATTAACACTAGCTAAAATAAATGTGTGTACACAGGCATTTTTTAACTTCTGCTTTAAATACCTCTGTTTAGGTAAGTCAACAGCTTTAAGCAACATCACACTGGTTCTGGTATTTTGAAATAGTTTTGAAGTGCTAAAGGTACTCCTATCACTATCATAAAAGATTGTAATTACCATAATTCATATCCACAAGAAATGAAAAGATAGGATTGTATATATAGCCATCACTTAACAGACCTAGCTGGAGGATGACAACTGCATACAGCAGCTTCAAGTTTACAAGTTTCCTAAAAACATTAAATCTATTTCATCTAAATATTCTTTCTGTCAGAAAGTTCAATTTCATTTTTTTGAATTTGAAGATAGCGTGTCACCACTCTGAACCTTCCCCATGGAAAGCACACACACACTTCCCCCCACCAAACAGGGGCAATATTAAGTATAAAAGAACCTTAACAGCTCCATGCCCACTTTAGTGGCAAGACTGTCTTTTAAATTTGATATGAGAACGCAGATGCAAATCGGAGTTGTAGGAGGAATACTGGCAAGAAAACAGAACAAAAATACCTCCATCTCCTGGCTCCAGTATCTTTAACTTTTCCCTCATACACTACAACTCTTACCAAATATTACTCCAGAACAAATGTTTTCTGCAGACCCTGAATATTACATTTCAGTTATTCCACAGCCATTGCACTGGTGGAAACCTGCGTACAGCCCAATGGAAGCAGATAAACGTGACATCTAAGCCAAGACACGATGCCATTAAAATAGAAGAATCCCACCAGTTCCGAGTGTAACACTTTCTGTGGTATCTATCAACAGGAAATTCTGAAACGTACAATCTACTTTAACCAGACAGTAAGGCACATGATAGTCTGAGGAGTGAAAGATCAGGCTTTGTCAGATTCCCAGGCTCCAGGTGCAACCATTTCACGTAACTATTTTATATGACAACAGGCATCTTTCCCAGACTATCTTCCATAATTCTGTTCACATTTGAAAAATCTACAAAGGTGATGTAACACCAAAATAAAAGATACTAAAAACAATACGCACCTTTTCCCGAGGAAGCCCCTTTATTTAGAATTTGTATTGCTCGCCGTATGTCCAAGTTGAAAAGTGCTACAGCAGCAGCTCGCTCCCAGTCTCCTTCCTGTTCCAATGAATTTAAAAAAGGTTCCACGTCTAAGTCAGTTCCCTTCTTTATCCACCCACAGAGCTGCAAAGCCAAGGATCTCTCCTCACTCAGATACTGAATAATATCTGCCTGTCTATCCGATCCACTCCTGCTGTGCCTGAGGTTCTCTGTTGTTCCTAGAAATGGTGAATAAGTTAAATTATGCTTAAATCACAATCTGAATTGGAATCACAATGCTTGGATTTCAATCATAAAGCAGAGTACAAAAGCTGAGTACCGTATTTTAGTGCTTTTAATCAACATCGCTAAAAACTCCATGGTAAGGAGCAACGTACACAAAATCATTTTGATCTGCTCAAAATCATGCATCTAAACTTGACACATATTCCCCACTAAGTCTTTTTTCTTTCCTTCACCTCCTCAGATTTTGGAGGTTCTTGTTACAGTTGACAGGATTGATCGATCAATGCATCCTTATGCACCGAAAAGGCATAATACACAGTCAAGGACCTGCTCTACCAGTTCTTTTCTTCTTAGCAAGCATCAACGTGCTAGAAGCTTTCCCACCACTGAGGAGTTACTTTTTGCTCCAAGAAGTATAAATATTAATAAGACGCATAATGAATAAAGAAGGAAAGATTCAAATAACAGACTATAATAATAAAAACCTTACTGAGCATGAGAGGCATAATGAGATGCACCAGGGTGATTACCACTTCAGAACAAGGCAGCTAATTTAAACATAGTTATATAAATGTACTTGGTACATTTACTACAGTAAAGTCAGCTTCCTAGAACTACACCCGTATGTGGAACTTCAAAAAAATATAAAAGTTATGTGGGGAGCGAGAATTTTCAGCACCATAGTCAAAATCCAGATGTTTGAAATAGTGAGGATATCTCACGGTATCTGAGGATATTTTGGTTTTATGATTACTGACTTCCCAAGAACACTGAAAATTCTGGAAATTACTGTAATATAAACTATTAACTTACATATATTAAAACACAAACAAATACTTTGTTTCTGTATTTTTCAATAGCCTCTTTCAATAATTTTTAAAGACAAACCCATGAGCGCATCATTCTGTAAACACACTACAATAGAACTTATCAAAGTTGGAACATTCTTACCCAAAGATGACTTCACAATTGATTTAATGCCAGCATAAACTAAGGGACCTTTGTTTCCTGTAAGTTTTTGATCCATATCTTCAGTATACTGCTTCATAAGTATTTTCATGTATAGGAAGCTTAATTTTTCCCAAGTGTTTGAAAAACTTTTTTTTTTTTTTTAAATTTAAAAGTCATATCCTATTAACGTGTGCAAAATATTTACAGGATGTTGCATTATATTTAAAGACTTTCATGCATTTCATATAACTGGTTTACATATAAAGGTACATTACTACTTTAGGATACAAACTACAGTAATATAAAGGATATAATGCAGAGTGTACCAAAGCGATTTCAGTTGAGGATCTTCATTTCCAGCTAGGAGGTGATTTCTCCAAACTTGTTCAGTATCAAGACCATACCTTGACAAAGCTCTAAGCCGCATTTTGGTTGCTATGTCTTTTTCCAAGGAACTAGCTTTTCCTTCTTCTGTACACTCATATAAATGTCGTCCACAAGCCCACATCAAGGATGTCACTGGACTCCATGCAAGAGAAATTCTTTCAAAAACTGTGAAGTCAGACATAGTCCTGTTGGGAGTCACTACTACCATTCGATTTTGACTTGTGGGATGCCAGGCAAATGAAGCAATGTAGTTTTCACATGGCTGGACACTTCTTTCAATGATCGTTGGCTCAGTTTCATCTCCAATAGGGGTAGGAGTATGCTGCATGTCATACAGTCTAATGATATTACTATCCCTTGTTAAAGTAGCTAACAGTCCGGTTCTTGTTGGACACCACGCGACTTTTGTTAAGGGTTTTGGTTGCTCTGTCAAGGTCAAAACTGGCTTTTCAAATTTTCTTAAATCCCATATGGCAACCTGACCTTCATAGAAGGAAGCTACACGGTCGTGGAAATAGGGATCAACAGTCACTCCTTGGACAGCCTTGGTGTTTACAAATATTTTTTGGCTTGTGTTCCTCAGATCAAAGATAGCCAGATTTCGATGCATTCCAGCTAAAAGAAGCTTCTGATCCCGTGGAAGCCAACAGAGAGAGAGACAAGCATCGTTCTGTCCTAATTCATACAGCGGCTTCGTTACTACCAGTCCCGCTTCTGGATCTCCTGCTGAAAGTCTTACTTTCTCTGTGGCAACTGCAGTCTCTGGGGCATATTTGCTACTGATATCCCAGATCAACACCGAAAAGTCAGCCCGATGTTTATCTAACCCGGCAGCGAGCCAATTGCTATCTAGTGGGTTCCACGCGAGGGTATTGCATTGCCGCGCGTGTTTGGGAACAAACTCTTTGCCTATCAAATCTTTAGATTTTGAGTTGTGATCTTGACCAAGGCTAGTAAGTACCACTCGACCATTGGCCTGTCCGACAGCAAGGAGACATTCAGGATCGTACTTTGGATACCACGCCACACATTTCATATACGGCGTATCTGAATTTATTGACAATAGCGTAGCTGTAGTTTCTTCTGATAACCGCAAGGACCCTGCCTTGAGTTCTGAACTTACAGCAGAGTCAATGTGATAAAGGCTCAATTCCGAATCACAGACAACAAATCTGTCAACGTGGTGCGGGGCCCACAGAATATCGGGTTTGGAGCCACTCATGTTTAGACTAAGTTCACACACAATTTAAGCCCTTGTAAGACAATTCAGGTGATATCCATGCATATGGAAAACTGTTGAGAAAACAATTTGTAGGGATGTTATCAAACCCCAAATTCTTTTGTAATATGAGATCATCTTTAAACAAACAAAAATATGGTTCTGAATGACTTTTAGCCCAAGGGTTTAACGTGTATACATTTCAGGCCAAAACCTTAAGCATTCTCTGCATTACATCGCTTTTCCTGCAGCACACTTTGGTTTTGCTTAGTCTCCTACAGAGACAGGATCAACACAGCCACCTACAAACTGACGACAGGATTTGCTGTGTTTACAAACTCCACACCAGTATTAAAGAAGAAGGGATTAACTGAGATGAGATGTGATGTGGCATGATATGTGGGTGTGCTGTTGGTAAAGAGACACTCCCTAAAACATGGAGGAGAAAATGTTGCTGCCTAGTTGAAGTGCACTAATTGACAGAAATTAGAGTGTCTATTTCGTCTGAAGTCTGTTCCAATGCCCAGAAAGGCCTGTCCACTTTGAAGATTTCTACAGAAATACAACTTTTTTTCTCCTCATCTTATTCTAGCGCTCCTAATCCCACCTTCCACCCCAACATTACCTTGTCTTCACTTATATTTGGCCTGGCAGCGTTCATGAGCTTACATTCCCGCTGATTGCCATTTACATTTTCAGTAGCCCAAAATCATTGCACGTGCCTCCACACAAAGAAAAAGCCCCCACAGATCCCATAAACTTCCACAATTGGAGAAAGGGACATGCGAGACCGGGAACGGCGGAAAGGCAGCGTTATTTACTTCTACCAGGCCTCCTCTGTGTTCCTGACTGTTACCCCCCTCCCCCCACCAGCTCCTACGAGTTCCGGGGGGCGCAGAGCCCCCGGGACGGGACGCGGCCCGGCCCGGCCCGCCTGGCCGGAGGAGGCCTCCGAGGCCGCCGAGGCCCGCCGGGACACGGCGGGAAGGGACGGGAGCACAAGCGGCTGCTGCCATCACCCCCCTACCTCCACCGGCCGCGGCGACTGCTCACCCACCCCGCGGGGCCCGCCGACACCGACCCGCCGAGCGAGGAGAAGGAAGAAGAAGAACCGGGCGGTGCACGGGGGCTTCCGGTTACGGGGACTGCGGGGAAGGAAAAACCGTGGCGCTTCCGGCGCGCGGGGAAGGAAAAACCGCGGCGCTTCCGGCGCGTGGGTCGACGGGGTGCTCGCTCGCTTCCGGCTTCGGGCCGTGCTTCTTTCATTGCCCCGCGGGAGTTTCCGCCCCTCCCCGCCGCCGCCGCTGGGGGCGAGCGGTGACGTCACGCCCGGCGCCTGGGCGATGGGGCCGCCCCGAGCGGGGCGGGCCGCGAGGCCCATGGAGAGAGGCGCCGCCGGCCCGGACGGGGCTCGGGGGGTGTGAGTGATGGTGGAACGCTGGGGGTTTTCAGTCGGAATCGTAGAATCACAGAATGGCTCGGGCTGGAAGGGACCTTAAAGATCATCTGGTTCCAACCCCCTGCCATGGGCAGGGACACCTCCCACTAGACCAGGCTGCTCAAAGCCCCATCCAGCCTGGCCTTGGACACTCCCAGGGATGGGGCATCCACAGCTTCTCTGGGCAACCTGTTCCAGTGCCTCACCATCCTCAGAGTGAAAAATTTCTTCTTAAAAGAACAAGAATTCATAGGACTGAGTGAACAGAGGTGTCACGAGGCAGTGACAGAGCAGGGGAAGGGTCACGTGACACCCACCTTATTTTATTTGATGTTGGTGCTTTATGTAACATTCAACGTCTGTCATCACTGGAGGGTCAGTGTTGGTAAGCACGCCAAGGACATGGAAAAAGAGGTAACAGTGGCAACAATGGTGGTTTTTCCACATTAGTGGAAGTAAGGCGTAAGCAGGAACACGAGTGGTATTGTTCACACTGAAAAGTGCAACAAGTGTGAACTGAAGTGACAAAACCTCAGGAAATCTTGTTCATTTTGGAGCCTGCTGTCGCCTCTTTGCCTTCTAAATGGCTTCCCAGAGTCCTTCGCATGCAGAAGTGGGGTGTGATGCACAAGTTTTCTAGTAGCGGTAGCTCTCCTACCGTCTTTTTTTTCTGTGTCCCACTATTGTCGACATCGCAAATACAGATTCTCTTATGTGCATGTGCAATAAACCCAGTACTTCCGCAGCCATGAAGAGAGGTGGCTATGACTGATAAGTGAGGCTGATAAAAAATTGTGTTCAAACTTCCAGTGGGAAGCTTGGGTATCTTCCTAAGTAAAATTTTAATTATATATGTAGTAGGTTTGCTTTCTCTGAAAGTGATTCTATGACATATTAGTGCCGTTGAAAGAGTATTTCTGTTCCAACTGGTGACACCGTTGAGGTGTGTTTTGTATTGGTTGGCATTTGCAAAGCCGGTTGCTGCAGCTAAGAAATTCCTCTCGCCAGTGTGGAGTAGAGAGTGCTGAGTAACAGGGTGCACAAACCCGCTGGAGCTCCACTTCTGTAGTCAGAAGAGGGCAGGTGACAACTGATGTAACATTCCTCTGAAATATTAGCAATGGCTTGTTAATTGAAGTTGGAATTCTTCAGAAAACAAGTAAACCTTAAAAAATTTTGGATATTTTCTGTGTGAAAATTATTCTCCTGATCTATTCTGTCAGTTGTTATCTATGAGCGGAGGAAACACCTGACACTGGAGGGACTTCTAATCTTGCAGATAAAGGCATTATGAGGGCCTGTAGCTGGAAATGAAAATGCAACATTTTCTGGCAGAATATCGAGTACACATTTTGAAAAAGCAGTAATCCCTGTAACAGATAACAGAGATATGGTGTTATTTTCCAACACTCAAGCTCTTTAAACCACCTAAAAGAAATGTTTCATTGTATATTGTATTTACATGTTTTATGGATATAGTGCAGGAATCATGTGCTGAAATTTTGTCAAGTAATACAGAAAGCATTCTCCCTACAAGTCTTAGCAATATATCTTCTTCACAGGAAAAAAGTTTGTATTTCGGAAGGGATGGCTAATACTATAGTTATACTCCTTAGAGTTATACTCCTCATAGAAAACGTTGGCTTCATTAAGATCAGATTTTATTCTTAGGTAAGATTTGAAACCTTCTCCCCAGACATTACCTCTTGAGCTAATGTGGTAAAAGATGGCAAGACTGGATTGTTACCATTGACGTGAACTGTCCCTAGAGAGCGATGGAAAAGGTTGGGAAAAATGTAGTCTGATTCCAAGCTCTACAGAGGAATATCGTCCACCAAGGACAGACTCTGGCTCTCACCTTCTTCTTCAGCCCTTTTTGCATTTAGTCCCTGTAGCTTCTCGCTCCAATTTCTTTTCCCTGTTCCAATCCAATTGCTTAAGGGGTGGGTGCAGATTATCTTTTCCAAAGGCTTACAGCTTGGCCAAAATTTAGTAGATTTGCATAAGAACTACAGCAAGTGCATCCCTCTTTCACCTTCTTTCTTCTCCCCTAATCTCTGTACTTTGGAAAGTACACCTTACTGCTCTAAAACATTAAGGATGCTGATTTTCTTTAACCAAAGAGAACCACCTGTTTTTTGTTAGCCTCATTCTTGGAAATGACTGGATTGCTTTCGCTAAAACTTAGACGGAAAGACATCTGGCATGAATAGTTTCAGTTTATGTCTTTAAAGTTACATAAAGCTATAAACAACGAAAACTAGAGTCTTAACTAGGAAATATTGTGCAACCTTAATAAAAGGGCGTGGTACCCAGCCTGTCCGTGATTACACAGAAGTGTTTTATACATGCTCTCTAGATGTGTCCTTTGTCTCATCTCTGTTTTTGAATGTGATGGGAATCACAAATGGATGTGGAGTCTAATCCAAGCCCTACAGATGCCAGGCAGGAGTCTTTGTTTGACTTTGTAGACTTAGAAACATGCTCAGGGGAAGAACAATCGAGGCCTTATTACCTAGACATGTAGGATAAACTCAAAATTTTCTCACTTATGTAAGTAAAAAAAATGCTGAAAAATAGGCATTATTGTCATTGCGTAGATTTGTCACATGGATCATAACTAAATCCTATCAATGGTAATTCTGAGTAATTCTCCTTACATTCTGTATATTATGTCAAAGACAAAATAGAAATGTTTGTATATTCCTTGAGAGCAAGTAATTAAGCAAAGTATTTCATCAAAGAGCTCAAAGGAAAGAAGTTTTGTCAAAGAAAGAAAAAGTAATCTGCGACATGGTAATATTCTGAAGGCACAGGAAATTTTGTCTCTCCCCTGGGGTTTATAGCATCTCTTTAGGAATAAGGGAATTATACCAGAAAAAAAAAAAAGTTGAAACATCTATCTAGAGAGGAAGTATTTAATACCTCATATGGGAAAGGCAAAAAAATACCCTAAACAGCCTTTTAAGAGGCTCTCAGGAAGCCAAGGAAACTGTTTTATCAGATAACAGGAAATTATTCAGGGCATGTTTTGATGGCCACCTGAACATTAAAAAAGCAGCCAAGAAAACTGTACATAGAACCTCTTGGGGTGGATTATAAAACTTTTTTAGGTACATTGTAAAAGATAATGATGAAACAAGCATTTGTCATCTATAAAGGATCAGAAATTATAATGATCTAAGAAGGCCTATAAAGGGCAACAAAAGATTTGGTTTGTTATGAAGGAGGATGGTTCAGGGTATTTCAGTGAAGAATATTGGTGTGTTGTTTAAAAGGAAATTTTTTATTAAGTTAATGTTTAAGAATTAAAAATCAATATGTTTTATTTTAAGTGTATTTTTAAATTTGTGGCAATCCAACCAAATTATTAGTAATTATTACAAAATGTTAAGAAATAAAAGTACTTTATTTTTGTCTCTCCTTTTTTTATTTGTAGGGACCGGAAGGTCTATTTAGCCCTAAAGGACCTTGGGGCCCTTGGGTAAGTGTAACAGAAAGTATAGAAATACTCTTACATAGTTTTCTGAGAGTTCGTTGTGTATTTCATACACAATCTAATTTTGTTGCTAAAGGGTAAACATTTGCGGGCAAAAAATCATACATTTTGGTAACGCCAAGAATGTGGTGCACATCTGGCACAGGGCACAGAGCTGTGTTGGTGCAATCAGCTGTTCAGCTGAGTGCTCCGTATGTGCTGTTATTATTTATTTTTTTTTACTGAGGACCTGTCAGTTCATTTTTCCTGCTGCTGGAATTTCAGTGAGCTACTTAAGTATCCACAGCGGCAGCTTCCACAGTGTCCCAGAATGACTGGCAAAGTAACTCCTCCAACAGCTGAAAAGACTGAAGCCGAGCAAGCAGTGTCAAAAATGCTGTGATTGATAAGTAACTGTCCGCTGAATCAGAGAAAAGTCAAAACCAAGAGTCCCCTTGGTAGCAATTGCCCAACACCCTTCTGTTTTCATTCACTGTTGTCAATGGCAGGTCCCTGATGCGTTCTGTTTCAGCAGTTGCTGGAAGGGGTTGTAGCAGCCATTGCATTTTTTAACTTCTGGTCTTTTTGGAGGGGAGATGGGAATCTGTGGAGAGTTGCTTACTGTGACAGGGATGTCATAAGCATTGTCATATGTTGCTAGCTCTGTCTGTCAACAAAGAGAGGACAATTTTCTTACTTCTGTGCAATGGCCTGGACACAAGCATCTCTAGAGTAGATGAAACAGCACAGCCAATACAGAATATCACAGATTCACAGAATGGCTGAGGTTGGGAAAAAGTAGGGAGTTAAGGAGAATTTACTTGGGTCAGAACACGAATCTTTAGTCCTAAATTCCATTCTGCATAGTTCAAAGCAATATTACTCAGTTTTCCCTATAGTCGACAGTTTCGTTTCTACGATCCTATGCAAAATTAGTATTTTTAGCAAAACTGAATTTTTGCTGTCTAAGAAAAAACAACATTTGGTATTCTTGCTAATTCTGAAAGAAGAACTTTAAGGATTTGGGAGATTAAGATCTGCCATGAAAGGGATTAACAAGAGAAACAAAGGAGTCAGCATTTCCTTGCAGAAATGAAGCCATTACTGCAATGTTTAGTTTGTATACTTTAAAATACTAGCTGGTCTTCCAGGTGAAGTCACAACTGCTTCTATTAAACTAATTTTTTAGGGTGGAAGCAGGCCAGATTGAATTATTTTTTTCTTTTAAGTATGTACTAGTTACTTTGATTATTCTATAATTTCTTTATTTCAAGCCTTGCATTAATTCTGTGTAATGTTTCAGCCTACATTCTGTTTATATTTGACAGACTTCTCATACCAAACAAAACATCTGGTGAAAAATAAAAGCAGATGAATATTCTATGAAAACGGAGGATTGATCCAATAATTTACTGTAACAGCAAATAGTGGGAATGAATTACTTACAGGCATATAAATCATGGAATCATAGAATAGTTTGGTTTGGAAGGGACCTTTAAAGGTCATCTAGTCCAATCCCCAATGAATATATATAAATGAATAAATGAATATGCCATGCAATAAATAACACAGCAATTTATATTGATGTGTTTATAGACAATTACATGTTAGTAAGTTCCATTATTTCATAAAGAAAAAGAAATGCCTTGTACAAGAGTGATGATTTGGAATACTTTTCTAGTTTTTGAGTTCTAAGAGACTTTTACGTAAGATGTTGGTGATTTTTACATGTCTCTAAGGTATTAACTTAATAGGGTAGAATTTATTATTTAAATGAAAGAGCTTTTAAAATAGCTGGCAACATTTTCAATTAGTAGTCAGCTCAAAACTACAATGCAGGAAAACCAGGTATTAAACAGGTAAGCGTGCCTACCCTAACCCATGTGCATTTGTGTTTCTTTTCTCTTAAGCAAGTTAGGGATCTCAGACCTTTAAAACAGGGAGATATCTGAACTGGAGCATGCTCTTTCTGGCATGCCAGGGTTCTTGGTCAGTTCTTTCCAAACCTGTAGGGTTAGGTCATCAATTTTGCTTTGACAAAGCAAAAATTTGCTTTGCTTATCTTTTTCATTATTGCATTTGTGATTTCTAATGCTTCTGTATAGGGGTGTATTTTTGTATGGTTTGTTCCGCTGTCAGACCTGTTGTTTGTTTAACAGAGGAAGGGATAATAAGCATTTTTCATGTCATTCATGGAAGATCAGAAATGAATTTTTTAACATCGTGTTTGAAAAGTCAGGTGAAATAGGTACACATTCATAAGTCTGGGACCCAATCCACACAGTTGCTGAGGAGTTGCAATGGGAGTAAGGCACGCTTATGAGAACATTTTTGTATTTTGAGTGAAATTTCTGACATACGGGTTAGTTTCTCAGCGAAATATGGCCTGGTATCACACAATCACAGGATGTCTGAGGTTGGGAGGCACCTCTGGAGATTATCTAGTCCAACTCCTCTGCACAAGGCAGGACCAGCTAGAGCAGGTTGCTCGGGATCTTGCCCAGTTGGTTGCCCTCTCTGGGCAACCTGTTCCAGGAGTTGATCACACTCACAATCCTTTTCTTATTTATAAATTACCTAAAAAAAAGACATTTCCTTGGTCCTATGTGGTTAGGATTTCAGAACCTGCTTTTCTGCAAGCCATGGAGAAGTGCTCTTTTGCCTTTCTCCTTTATTTGTTATTAACTCTCTTTAAAATGGTCTGAAATAGAAATTATAAGGTGAAGTACGAATTGGACGATTTCAGGTTCTGTGTGAATAACTTTCTTCTTCAGATACAAAGGCTGATAGTTGGCCTGGAAATACTTAAATGTCACATTTTTGACAGTTTCTTTGGCACTGTTAGAGCCAGGATCTTAGTTCCTTATTGCAACTGCTGCTCGTATTTCTTTCTTTTCTCAGAAAACTAAGGAAACACATAGTCTTTGGCTTCCTTACTAAATATTTTGCTACTTTCTCCTTTGAATTACAGTAAATAATTTTTAATGGTCTTTCCAATGTTTTTATAGCTTTGCAAAACTTTTTATAGAAAACATATGATAAACCATTTTTCTTCCATCCTTCCAATAATCTCCTTCTATTCAGTGACTTTAGCTTAAAAACATGTGGATGGACTGGCTTTTTCCATCATTTGTGTTAATGTTTGTTGGCTGTTTTTTCTTGGCTCTAAACATACTGGAGAGTTTCTATTATCCAAGAAACTATATTTCATGTGTTATGGGTTTTATTAATTTAAGCCACAATGTGGTCTAATGGTACAACAATTATTTGGGTTAAATTTTCATTCTAATATTCCTTCCATTTTAACAGTATTTTTCCTCAGAAAAACAAACATTTTTTCCCTTAATGATAGTAATCTTTAGGAACTCAGCAATTGCTTTGGTAAATAAAGTAGCCAAAATGTGTGGGAAAATTAAGAGTAATTCAAATAGAGTAGTCTATCAGGTATCAAAGGCAAAATTGGCTGCCTGTATTTTTATGCTTATCGTCTGTTTCATTTTTCATCATTCCACTTCCTCTGGTGCTGTTGAAGTGGGACACAGTGACTTTTTCACATCTGTTTCCAATAACCACCTACTGGTTCTTTTTATAACAAAGATGAACTTCAGTTTGTGTGTTCCTAATCTTTTTCCATAAGTATAGGACATGAGTTTAGTTAATACTTGCAATAATCACATAATCTAACTTTGATTTTAAGAGGAAGTTCTTTAGGCCATAGGGAATCAGGAGCTTAAGTATCTGACATCTTCATCATTTCTGTAGCACAAGAGAGATTCAGAGAAGTTTAAAAATGAAAAATTGTATTTTGAACAATTGTACTTTGAACAGTAAATGCTGTTACTCTAATGACGGGTACCAAGAAAGTTTAATGGAAACACAGGAGCTATTTGGTGTTAAGAATGCAAATGAATTTGACCTTCTCAGAGACCACTGTGTCACAGTTACTAGATCACATGAACTGTTGTGACATACACATTTTATAATTGAACATTCTACCATACTCCTACGTTGATCTCAAAATAAATGCTGGAACAGTATTTGGTTAGTGACACTGTGAATTTGTCAACAGTTTCTGAGCCTTTTAAACTCTTGGATCTTTGCTTCTGTTCTCCACACTGTGATTTTCCACTTTTAGTTTTCCTGTAGTTATCTCTACATTTGCACCTCTGTCCAATAGCAGCCTCTTTATTTATAAATAATACAGAATATTTGTTTAGTTTTGAGGTTTTACCTAGATGATTATGAATCTCTTCATCATCATTGCATAATAGCTGCTTTTTATATTTCCCTGTTCCTTGTAATTGATAAGGCTAAACGGACTTACATCATTAAGGATCTAATTCAGCTTGACTTTCGGCAAGTCTCATTTTAATCATACATTTTCTCCTCTCAGACATTGCTTACACTTCTAATCAGTCTCTTTTATATTCCTTTTAAGATCTTAATTCTTATACCATATGTGAGAATTGCTTTCATGCAGTTGTATCTCAAACTATTTTCAGCAATTTCTCTTCATGGATGCGATATATATTTACATTTTTTGTAACTCTCTGCAGAATATTCCAAGTTTACTCTATGTACAAGTCTGTTATTTAAGAATTTTTAATTGTGTAGGGATTTTGTAGAGTGAACACTCCATTTTGAGCTTCTTTTCTTCTTTAAAAAATTCTTAAAATTCATAACAGATCAAGGTATACCAAGGTTAGTTAATAGTTTTTGATATATGCATTGGAAACAGTTTTTGCCCTACAACTTTGTTATGCTTTTCCATATTTGATTCCTGGAAGACTGGCTTTTATTTTAGTTTATATCCATCTCTGAGATTTATTGTATTTGTGTCATGTCTGGCCAAGGAAGACTAGCCAAACTAGCCAAATCCTTTCAGGAATACAGAAACAGAACACCTAAATACTACTGGGGTTTTGCATGTTGCAACACATTGTAAACACTGACTTTAAAAACATGGCGATGTCTAATTAAGTTATGTAAGTCCATTACTGCTCTTCCCTTTACAGGTAAAGAAAAAAAAAAGTAGTCTGACAATGCTGTCATTCACATTACTTCTGTTTTGGATTATGATTACTTAAACTTGGAAAAGTTGTTGCTTGATGGAGCCTAGCAGTCTGTTTCAGATATGCTGTTGTAGTCCTCCGTGCCATGATGCGTACCCGATAGTACTGGTTTATCAGATTTTAGGTAAGAGAAAGTGTTAATTACATATGGAGCTTGAAGCTGGGGTTCAGACTTCTCTCAGTCTATGTAAAATGTATGCTTTTTTAAAAATATGCCAAATTATACAGATTCAGCTATGTGATTGCAAAAGTTGTAGGTAATGACTTCCCCTAGGTTTTAGTATTTCTACTGAAAATTCTTTCATTTGTACAGATCACACATTCATTCTTTGTATGTGTTGTGATTATGACTTAATTTTGTTCAACTTCATAATACAATTTCAATGCAAGTTACTGTATTCAGATGCCATATATTTTCAGGGTGAAAAAGGTTCTGAGGATGCAGTTGGTCCAGTTGGCCTACCAAGTCTTTCACCTCAGGCATTCATTAAGTGAGGTATTGAAAATAATAAGCCTTTTAAGCAAGGAAGGTGACTGGTTTTAGACAGAAGAGCATCCTGTGCCACTGCACAGGGTTGAGTAAGAGTGAAAGAACCTCTCAGCTTCACTTGTTCCGTTATTATCAGTTGTTGCTGTCCTTGTTACTCACTGAGATGTGAGTGAGGGGAATCGAGATAAAGACAGCAAGACTTTCACCGATATTTATTTGCTTTTGAAGGTAATTACTTCATTGTATTACTTGAAAAACTGATCTATGAAACTTTTGAAATTAATCTCCTACCTTGTCTTTTTAGGGTGTAAAGGGTCCTGAAGGAATGAATACCTGGACCAAAGGGATCCCAAGGTTTGAGTGTTCAAGGTCTGAAGGTAGCCTGTGAACAAAAAGCATGATTTTTAAAAGGATAGAGCAAGGGATATATGTGACTGAGGACAAGCCTTTTTATACATTTAGAGCTCCTGTTCTTCTAGGGAAACTCATGAAAGAAAAGGTAACTCTTCAGTTCGGATCACTCAGTAGCTGACTGTTATAGAGAGAATTCGTCTTGAACTATATCATACGTTGTGATAAACAAACTTGGTCACCAGGTGCTCACAAAAATAAATGGAAGTGTAGAGGCTTTACAAAGGGTTATTTAAAGGATTTTGAAGATGAAATATGTTGTTTTCTAACTAGGTTCCTCACTGCTAAGCTTGACCAAAGCACTTTTTCAAACTGATCATTTTTTGTAGCCATAGAGTGACTACACAACAGATGATGTGATCACCGTGCATAAAACCTGTGGTCATCTTTGCTTTAAGCTGTCAGTGAAGTCAAACATTTTACAAAAATGATTTTAAATTAAAATTTTTGAGGTTGTTTTTTCTTTTTTTCTTTTTTTTTGAAGTACAACAAGGTGATTGTAGAATTTCAGGAACTGGACTGCCAGAAAGTAAAGTAAGTCTGTTTTAATCCTTGCTCTGTGTTCTTACGATTGTAAGTAATAATTTCCCTTAAGACTAAGGGGGAACATTTCTAAGGCCAGTATTACATGTGTTCCTAAGTGACACAACAAGAATTCTCTGACAACCCAGAACTGTACTTGCTACAGCAGATGATACTGCCTTGCAGATACATCCACTAATCGCTTTCAGCTTTCATTGACTTTGTAGTTCTCAGAAGATCCACGTGTCAGGTACTGGCACTCCCAATCTGGGTATCTGAAAGAGAGGAATGTGTGAAATGAGTATTTAGTTTCTCAGGATCAGATAGGAACTAAGGAGTAAAACCGGTTCTTCCAGGAGATATCCTCCCTTCTTGAAGCATTGTATCTTATTCTTTTAATATCTTAGTATTCATCTTCCACCTTCTATTACAAGGGGACAAATGTTTTGCCCAGGCAGTAGCCTCATTTACTAGCCGTGTCCTGATTAAATGCTGAATGAGTCACCCAGTATGAAATACTATCATTATGCATTATCATGTAGATACACCAGAGGGCAGGATTTAGGTAACATAAATATCTTTATAGCTTACATAAATTGAATTCAGCAACTAAATGATCCGTTTGATACATTTATTGCAATCTGATTTTAAAAAGGCATATAATCATGGCTTTACTTACATAGCATATGAGTAACAATGGCACTGAATTAAGAAATATCTAGTATTACGAACAGAGTTTTTTAAAAACTGTTTAAAATATTTATTTCAAATTGCGTCCATTAGCTATTATCTCCTAGCCAGAAAAAAAATCTACCATTCTGTACAGTAACTATTGGCATTGTTATTGAGGAAAGAGCATACGGGGAGGGGGAGGAAACATATAATTTACAGCAGTCAATTTTGATTAATACATCATCAACCAAACTGATCCACAGTGTAAGTCCTTTGACACACTAAATTAATGTACTATAAAACAGTCACCTTCTTTCGTACTTTTATAGATCTGTATCACATTTGGATTCAGTTGTGGCTTTCCAAGCTACAGAATATAATTTACTTTGTCTGTCTTCATACAGAAGCTATCTCTTATCTTTGGCAGCTCTCTGTTTCTTTTTATTTCTTCTTTACCATTCCTGACTTGCAGTAATGAGAGTAGGAGGAAGTATTCAAGGATAGGTATTGTACCAGGGAAGAAAGCTGATAAATGAATTTTTCCAGTAGAAGAAGTGACTTAGCATGAATGTGGGAACTAAAGGCTTTTGAACTTGAAATTCAATAGCAACATGAGTTTTACAGATAAAACTTTGTATTGCAGACGAGAGCTTTAGTATGGTCATTTAATGAATGCATTTAGACAGATGCAGTAGTCCTGGGCGCTAGATGTACTGAGCATCTGGTTCAGAGCATGTGGTTCAGAAGAGCCATTGAAACACTGCTGTACTAAACAGCACAGAAAGATGTTTCAGTAGTGTTAAAAACAATGCTGTAAATCTGGAAACATTTCTTCTATCAGGTTTGATTTCTAAATGAATATAAAGCTATGAAACTATTGGCAAGACTAGTGAAAAAGTAAAGCTCTGACTTGTAAATCTACAATCCTGTAACAGAACTGTCAAGATCCTTATTGTACTTCCAAAGCACAGTAAGTAGTGAAGAAGAGCTTAGGATGTTTCCAGAGACCAATTACACACAACATCTAACAGATCTACAGATTTTCTAGCCAGAGAAATACAAGCAAACTTGACCCCGATGCTATCTGAGTACTGGATATCTGTGAGAACTACTAGGTTATGTGTGTATTAACGGTCAAATTTTTATGTCTAAAAACCATAAATGGTAACATTTTCTGATCTCTGCAAGATGAGAGTCATGTTTGCGGGTCCAAAAAAAGTGAGAAATCTTTGAACACAGCTGGGAATCCATTCACTCAATACTGTTTTAGCACACTGTGCAGAAAAACCTTAACGACTGCTGGAAAAAGCATTCTTCTATAGCTCACAGTCTGTTTTTGAATGGATAGGCTCTTTACAAGTCTTGATCTAAGCATGTATAAGGGTAAGAATAAGTATGTAAACAGTATGAGTGATACACGTGACTAATTTGTTACTAATGAAATGCTTAAGCATCACCATTGTGTCGCATCCAACAGATGCTGGATCCTGCCAGTAATTATCATTTATATATAGCATTAACAGATATTTAGTGTAAAAGATTGTATTCCATTGAAACTCTTTAGTCTCAATTTGTATAATGAAGGCAGCATTTATTTAATGAAGAGAGTTAACCTCAGCGGAGGTGACACATGCTTATCTGCACTTTGACAGGAGATGATGTAGAGGTTTCTAGGAAGGACACCTTTCAGGAGCAGGCTGCAGCTACTGGGACAGCTAATCTTTCCTCCGTTGCACTGGTGAAAAAGTGTGAGCGGTGGTGGCATGTATGATTTTTTTCTCCAGTACCTTTCATGTTAACAGAGCACGCGCAGACTGACAATTCTGTGTAGGAACTGTACTATGTACAATCATGTGGCAGAGGTACAGCTTTCCCATGCAACCAGATTAGCGTTATCTCCATCTTTGCTAAGACCTCATCAAGTTATTTAGTATGTGTTGTTTCACCCTTTAAATAAGTTAAAGTTACATACGCTGTCATACTTGTGGCTCAGAGCGCACGTGAATAGATTGCGGATGTTTGCAGAGGTGTGATTTCTAGGTGAATACCTTTTAAAAAAGGGATGTACCCTTGGAGAAGCAGAAAGTGGGTACTTAAGGAAGTGTTTGGTCTAGCAATGGAGGAGACCTTGCTCCCAGCCTAGGTGAAGGGTGCTTCTACTAGCCTGAATGCAGGCGGAGACTTTTTTATGCTCACTGGTCAGTGATGCCCTATTTTTTCTCCCCTATTCTTTCCCCTTCACCAAAATTTTAATAAAATCAGCAGCAAATGTACTCTTCTTACTTAAAAGCTCCTAGTTACCATATTCCATTGCTGTTATTTAAACACCGCATGAAAAGCAAAGCTGGCATGGTTTCTGTATAGTTTTCTACAAGAGAACAGAAAAGAGACAGAAAGTGTGATTATCTACACCATTTTATAATGGCAGTGGTTTGTGAAACACCACTTGCTTCATTGTCTGTGGTCAGGGAAATCAACCATTGCAATAACTCTCTGATTTAGCAGAAACTGTGTCCTTTAAGACATTCAACTACGTCGCTGTTAGGTTCTGTAACTGTACCAAAAATAAAAAGTGTGGATTTGATTAGTGAAGTTTAAGTAATTCATTCTCTTTCCTTGTAGTTTTTCGTACTGCAGAATTTGAAGGTAATCTGAATTTTAGAATATTTCTCTCCTCAGTGGATTACTTCTTTCCCTCCCTGCTCATAACTGTTTTAACTTCCTTCAAGAAGAATATAGCCTTTGTATCCAGATTTATGAAACGTGCCTCAACCGCGATATCCTCATAATAAAATCTGCATCGTAGCATATCATCAGCCTTTTAATTAAATTTCTTGATTAGGAGACCAGGTATTCTATGAAAGCAAGTATTTGCACTCTACCATGTTGTGCTCTAACAGCTTTCTAAAGCGCATGCTGTGAAAGAGCTATGCTTGACGCAGAATAAACAGATGCACTTTGGCGTTTTTTGGAAAGTTGAATACCTTCAAGAAAGAGGTATCAATGGCAACTGATAAGCATGGTATTTGCTCTATTTCTACTAAATAACCTGATTAAAGCTGCAATATCAAAATCAAAGTTTAGAAATTCTCTATTCTCTGTCTTTTCATCTTTCAGATGCACTCTCCTAACAAACTAAAAAAGCAAAAATTACTTACAGAGGATGTGAAGCCTCAACTTTCATATTTTTTTGATAAGTCAACAATTCCTAAGCTTTACCCGCTACTTGCCATGCTGAAAGTGTCTTCTGGGTAATGAAAGGTATTAATTTCACCATGAAACTTCCATCGGGTGAAGGAACAAAACGAGCAAACACAAGTCATTGGGTTTGTAAACACAAAAAAGCAATGAATAGGCAACAATACTGTCCTGTGGAGTTAGATACTGAGTTTGTTTTTAGTGTATGTGTTTAAAAGCCATGACATAAGCTAGCAAGGTGATCTCAACTCTAGAAAATCTGTCTTGAGAAAAGTTAGAGTGCAACTTATATAGTATTTAGGTAGAATTTTTTAAAGCTATTCAGTATAGTTGGATGGTAATAAACAACCGTGTATAAATTTTCAGTCCTAAGTTTTTGATGAAAGATTGGACCTCTGCCAAAAAATCTGCTTCATTCAAAAGCATCTTTTTATCATGTGTTTCTGAAATGCCCAAATTATTCATATATCACTTGATTTTTTCAGTCTACAGCTGACACATTTCAATGCTTAATCACATTGCAGTTCAGGGACCTGACACATCCTGGCGATGAAGCCCAAGCCTTCTCTACTGCAGCACCGCGTGAAGGAGCTCTTCATTTAGCCCTGCCACCAGAGTGCCGAGGGACATCCTGCCTGGCAGGCAATGCCTGTCCGGAGGCTGGGCACTGACCTGTTGCTGGACATCTGCACAAAACTCCCTCAAAGCATGTCATGGTTCCTTGAGACTTACCATTGACAGATTTTCTCTCACCCCAGTTTTTTACTTAACACTGTGACAATACAATTTTACTCTGCAGCCTGCCATTAGGTAGAGCAAATCTAATTTGCATGTAGCATGCTGAGAGCTACTTACATGACAGCCCCCTTTTAGATATCCTGTCTGTATCTGACCGTTAAGAGGATTTAAATAGCAGAAAGAATTTCTGCGAAAAACAGCTCAGGATTTAAATTTTTTTTTTGTCTTTTAATATTGTAATTGCTAATGCAATTACCACCCTTGAGACCGTGCTCGTGATCCTGGCAGACTCATAAATCCTTGGGTCAGAATTCAGTTCTAGCCTACAAATGATAATGAACTAATCTCACATCTCTGATCTAGCCAGTGCTGCAACCTTAACACGGACAAGCTGAAGAGGTGCGGCTGGCAAAGTGACGGGTAAAGATGTAAATTGGCTAGAGGTGATTTTTTTAATGTAAAAGTTCAGTTATTTAAAGTGGGAAAACACTTGTGCTCCCAGACTGACACTGTCCCTTTAATAAAATGGCTCTCCCACTCAGCCCTGGCTAAGTGCCTGACAATCTTCATATAAACTTTGGCCAACTAAACAGCAATAATGGACCACAGAGGATCTAGATGCAAGGTAGAGCCATTTACTAGTGGGTGGGCTATTTATTTACAGATTGCTTTATTTTTGTAAACAAAACGTATTTACTAGTATGACCTGCTGGACGTATTTTCTACACTGACAGCCTATTCAATCCACAATTTGCTTTTTGAATGCCTTTGAAGGTAAGAAACTTAGTTATTTCCTTTCTATTTTTAGAGGACTGCACTGATGGTTTCTGTATATGTAACTGCTTGATGGACATGAAAAGAGGATTTAGGAAGGATATTTAATATTTTATCTTTGTTATTAATGATATTTAAAATGAATTATTGTAAATTACAGGCATTTTTTTGTAAATCACTTTTCACGGAGTTCAGTTTTCTCTAGAAATTTGTTGAGTTTTCTCTAGAAATATGTTGAATCCCTGATTGAAATGTTGTAATGTTCATTTTATTAGTGTATATTGTCATTATAATAGAATATTGTCTTTATGGGAAATATTGCATACATTCTGTTACAGCCATGTAATATTAATAATACATTCATGTATTGAATTTCATTACTAAGCCATTATTTCTTAGAAGAATAAGTTGTTCATACTGATACTCTAGACCTAGGTAATGCATCTACATCCCCAAACACCCAGATCTTTGTTTATTCCTAACAGTTAGGGATTTCTAGAAACAACTATAGTCTATGTTTTCTATAATATTTCTGCTAATGTAATATAATTAGTTTAATAGCAAAGTATGTTAATAGCAATTTGCATTAGTAATTTCTTTTACCCTTCTTTGTTACATGTTCAAATGAGAGCTAAAGATAGCCCTGGCTTCTCTAAAGAAAGTAAAGGGAGCACCGTGTTTGTTCTACCCATATTTCTTCTCTAATTAAACAAGGTCTAACATACATGTGAGCTACAGTTGGGATTGTACCAGCTGCTATGCTTAAACCCAGTAACTTTTTGTAATTGTTTTTCATATGCTGTCTCTAGAATTGTGCTTCCAGCAAATGTGTATTCTGTGTGTAAAGTATCTGTATTTATTTATTTATATCTATTTATGAAGTACTATCAGGTGGTTTTTTACTTTTAACAGGAAGGAGAAGTCTAATTTGGGATCGAAGTCAGTATGTGGGAAAAACATCTTTTCTTTTGCTTTTTACTTCTGGCTGTGACAACAAACCAGATAATATATGGGCAAAACAGAAAGAAAGGAAAGAATTCTTATTCTCTCGCGCAAAAGGATGAAGGTAAAACCATTTTCTTAAAATTTCTGATTGACCGTGTTGTATGTCTCTGCATACTAATCTGCTAGTAATCAATAACTGATGTATGCATTTATAAAATGTGATTTATTTTGTGAGGCCTGGAAAATACTGTGGTGACATTTACTTGGTTATGGACTCCAGGTTGATTTATGGTTTTCATTGACATGCATACCTCTTTTAAGATAAATGATAAGGAGCCCAATTTTTTCTTTGCAATTGCATGTGGCAAATTTTGTATAGAAAAACAACTAAAATGCTAAAACAATTCCGTCACAACCCTAATTTTTTGTCTGTAGACTGTATTTAATACTGGTATGAATTAAAGTAACTTAAATTTAGTTATTGACTTCAGTAGAATTTCTTGGCATTTGCAGTGAAATTTATCCTTAGAATTTTTCCTTGGAAGACAGAGGAATCCTTGGGGAAATGATTTGAGGAGTGGGACTGTTGCAGGGAAGTATCTGAAATCTGTTGTGCAGGTGTGCCCATCATTCATAGATTTAACTTTCCTGTTCCATTACAGGTGATATGTGTCTCGTTGATATAGCGTTTATCTTGGACAGTTCAGAAAGTGCCAAAAATCAGTTGTTTGATTTACAGAAGAATTTTGTTCAAAATTTAAGTGAAAGAATTTTCCAGATGAAGCCAGTTAAGTCTCAGAAGTATAATGTCATACTAGCAAGTTTGCAGTTCAGCAGCACGGTCAGCATTGATCATCCTTTTACAGCCTGGAAAAATTTGCAGAATTTTAAAGAGAAAATCAAGTCTCTGGGCTTTATTGGCCACGGCACCTACTCCTATTACGCGATTTCCAATGCCACTCAGCTGTTTAAAACTGAAGGTCGTAAGAGAAGTGTGAAAGTGGTTTTTTTGATGACTGATGGTGTGGATCATCCAAACAGCCCTAATGTCCAGGGTATAGCTGCGGCAGCTAGGGGTCTTGGAATACATTTTTTTACCATTGGCCTTTCTAAGAAAAAAGTCCAAGAAGAAAAACTGCGGATGATATCTGGTGATTCATCCTCTAAACACATCTTATGCCTGGATGATCAGAATCTGATAGTTGATGTAGCATTGGAGCTGGTAAGTAATGCTGATTTAATCTTGTCACCCGTCTACCTATGGCAGATTTCATTTAACTTTGATAGGTGAGTCCTCAAGGCAGTGCAGAGGTTTGCAGGTGAACAAAGGCTGGAGCTGGCCTCAGGTTTGGAAGTTCAGGAAGTTTGTAAAGATCGTGTGGGACATGTGCACAAACTGAACGCCAGCGTTGGTAGCAGAGAAGGTCAGGAACTGTGAGCTTAAGAATTAACTTCAAGAAAGTCTGCTGAAGCCAACAGAATTTTTTTAATTGACTTGAGTGGGATCAGGTTTCCAAAGTAGTGTAAATCTCCACTGTAGCTCTTAATTAAGGGCACTTGTATATCTACCCTTCTAGTGCAACATAAAGCACACATAAGAAAAGGCAGGGAATACTGTTGAATTAATTTCTTACTTTAGAGTGGACAAAAGTGTTGCTGTGATAGAGATGTCAGGTGAACTTAACCTTTCTCTCTTCTAAAGCAACAATGTGCAAAGTGTTGGAGCGGCCTAGGAAGTGTTTGGCGTTTAAAATCCTAGAAAATATTTTAAAGTAAGGCAAGACTTTGCAAATAATAAATTAAGACAATTTGGAGGAAAGTGGTTCTTAGAAAACACAATAGCTTTAATTAGGGAGTAGTCCATACAGTATTTAGGTAATATTTTTGTAGTTTCTTAAAGGTGGTAAAAAAATAATTTGGAAAACTTAAAATCAGAAATAGAAACTTGGTACTTGATATGTGTAAAAATAAATTATGTTGTGCAACTAAGCACGTGGCTAGAGATCTCACAGACAGACTAAGTGAAAGGCATTTCTGAAATAAGTCATGTTGTTACAAGCCTATGTTTTGTACCTGTGAAAGTATGTATTTACAAAAGAAAAATTTTTCCCTCATGGAAATGGTGCTGTCGTGAGGAATGTTTTTGTGGTGCATGTCTCTGCTACATGAGGAGTCAGGACAGAGTGAGCTTCTTCCTCCCAACTGCTCTCTGAGGAGCTGCGTGCCTCGACAATTAGAGCTCAGTTGCACTGATCACTGATGGAGGGACAGGGTATTTTCCAGCACACAGAGTGTGTCTCTGAGTGTATGATAATGCTTTAGAAGGTAACTTGTTCTCATGGATAAGGCTGATAAAATCACTGAGTCCTTCCCCTATATATTATGTTGTAGGACCTTCCATGGTAAGGCCTTTCATTAGGAAGTCTTTTCATATTCTTCTTGTTAGCATTCTTCCTTAATATGGTCTATTTAGCTGTCCCATTACATCTCATTTGTTTTCTCATCATTATGGGTCACATGAAGCAACCACCTATTCCTACTGGAGAACCATTTTTTGTACGAGTAGTTCCGCAAACTTGTTCTTACCACTGTGGGGAAGGGATGAAGGATGAAAGTATTCAGTCTTCACCATTCACCTTGGAAATTCTGTAAACTGGAGAATAAAAATGGTTAAATTAGTAGTCTGATAAATTAAATCTATATGAAAGTAACATTTTTCTTTTCTTTTCAGGAAGCCTTGCTTCAGAAGCAGGTAGGCTTTTTGAGTTTTGTGTGTTTTGATTACTCCTGTTCATACTGGATCTCCTGATGTCTGCTGCTTCTATAATGCAACAATACTCCAGGATAAACTTCCTTTCCTGAGTAAAGTTTCTGACCATGGTTGCTTTTATTTTAACTTTCATCCATTTCTTCCATCCCATCTCCTGGGAAATCTACAACTTCTGTTCGTTAGAGGGTATCAACAGTAAGAGATAAAGAACTCTTCCTATGAGAGTGGAATAGGACTAGTACAACACATGCAGGTTCATGAGTGGTCTCATTAGAAAATAATAGCAATATCAAAATTGTCCAAAAATTGTGTAAGATTTCAGAGTACTATATGCTATGTGTATGCTCTCTTAAACATTTGTAGTTACAGTAGTAACGGACTTATTTATTTTTGTTATAAATAAATCAAGCAACTGATTTTGGTCTCTACAGAAGCGTAATGTTGATAATATAAGAAATATATATATTAGAAAATAATTTATTTCCTGTTATATGACTTTTATGTTCTCTAGTCTATGGCTAGGCAAAAACTGAGTTTTTGCTGTAAAAATTGGAAATAATAAATTTAAAAAATGTTCTCCTTAATGTTTCTACTAACCTTTCAGTGTATGCGGAAGAACTGTGTGTGTGAAAAGGGAATAAAAGGAGACAAAGGTGATTCTGTAAGTATGCATTCATATGAAAAGCCTCCAGAATTTGAATTTTAATCATTGAGATCAATGTTGCACAGTATTTTAATTGGTTACTATGTCTGTAAAAAGTAAGACATGAGCTGTGCATGTACTGCAAAAAGAAGTGATGTATCACAGCATAGCACTGTGAAAGGCCACTGTCACAAGAGCTCAGGAAAAAAATCTATCCATAATCACATGCTACCATGGAAATATATTTATATTATTGGGTAATAAAACACTGTAGAGAAGTAGGTATGTGATTCAGAAGCCCAAATCAAAAAGTTGTTCTTGAATCTTGCGACGGGAAAGGAAAGATACATTAGACAAAAATTTACTTCTACCAGCAGCTTCTATTTGTGTGAGGGATAAAGGTTCAAAATTGATGGTGATGGCATATATGAAGAAAAGTCTAAAACTCTGCCTCCAACACTCTCTTTTCTCGTGTGACACTTCAACACGTAACTGTTTGTTGGGTCTGGTAAAGAAGAGAGAAGTGGGAGTTCAGACAGTGTGTGACCTCTTTAATCCCTTTTGTATCTTTAGTAGCTCCCCCAGAGACAGTCAAGGTACATGCAGAGGTTTTTGCCTTTCTCCCGAGACACTAAGCAATTGGTGAACCATAGGTGCAGCAGGTTATGACAACAGGGTCTATCATCCAGTCCCTTGGCTCTGGATAATGTGCATCTGGAACTAAAACCTCGGTTTCCAATTTAAAATTTAAGATCCAAGAATTTTAAGTTATTTTCTCAAAAATGATTAGATGCAACCAATTATATATGTATTTTTTATATCTACACATATGCACCAAACTTGCTAGTCCCCGCCTTCATGATCCTCCAGACAGGAATAATGGTGTAGTAATTTTTTGTTTGGGGGCTGCTGGATATTGACATTAAGCTATTCTCCGCATGAGTTTTTTTAAGCAGAGGTCATGGTGGGTAACTCTGAAAAATGGGGAGGAGGAACTGTGTGTTCCCTGTGACACCTTCTTGGTTAGATTTTCAAGTACTCTGTAGAAAATGTATTTATCATTGAATATTGATTTTAAAAAAATCACAGATTTTTACCCTTTTTTTTTTTAGATAAATGAAAGTAGTGTCACACGTGCCATACCTGAATCAGTGTGAGTCTTAGACAAACTGTAGAATTTTATCCTCACAATGATAATAACATTTTCCGGCTTTGTTTCAGGGTAGTGCTGGTAACAGGGGGGAAAAAGGTGAGCCAGGACCAAAAGGAAACAAGGTAAAGTGAATTTAAAAAAAATAAAGCAGATTTCTATCTAGTTTTATTCAAATGATATAAGTGAATATAGCAAAGGAAAATTATATTAAAATATGATTTAAAAGACTGACTTTTGCTATGAGAGGTTTATAGTTAGCTGCTTCAGAAGTGAGAGAGAAAAATTCAAAATTAAGCTGCTACCAAGTTAACACTGCCTATCATTCCAGGTTTTCTCTGACAGCAGAGGTCTCTGAATCTAGCTGAAGGCTCTCTAAGCTCCACAGAGCTTTCTAACACTACAGAAATCTCTTGAGTAGAGCAGCTTGCTCTGATGACTATGATTTCAGTCAGCTAATAACAGTAGTTGAATTTTCTATGTTAACGTTCAGGAATTGTGTGTCCTTGACTATGGGAGGAAGAAGCGTGGTTATTCATAAATAGGACAAGCAACTTCTACTCCTTAAAGAGTGTTCTTGGTTTTAGTGTAATAGGGACAATAACAGAGCAATACATATTTCAGTAGTGTTCCTTTGCTTCTAATAGGGGGATGCTCAAAAAGGAGATCATGGAGAAAAAGGTGAAGAGGTATGTGACTACTACAGTGCTAACTCATATTTGGTCTTTTCAGATTGTCTTCCAGATCCTGATTCACAGTTTAGTTCCACTGAACTGAAAATGTGTTTTCCATTTTCCATCTACTTTATTCAATTATTAGGAGAGAAGCATCTATACAGAGAGAAACAGTCTAACCATGTGCTTAAGTATAGTGATGGGATGCTACTGACAAAAGGAACTTCTGAAGCTATATGATTTTGTATTGACTTGCATTAGACTTATCCCGAAGCTGGAATTGAAAACGTCATCACTAAAAACATTTAGATAGTTCTCCAGTGGCTTCTGACATCTGATATTTCTCAGCTTGAATTCTTGTTGATTCACAATAGAAAGATTAACGCTACTCCATGCTTAAGATCAAGTCAGTTTAAAATTCCCATTTAAATGGTAGGATATGTCTGCTAAGAGGCTGGCAAACTGAGTGGCATATTTACAGCTAATGTTATGAGGACAAAATACACATCTAAATTTGCAGGGAATTATATGTGAAATGATTCCAGAGAGATATTTTATTGTGGTGAATAGTTAAATTTCTGAAACGTAATTCTTTACTGTTTTTTTTTCTACTTAAATTAGCAGTCTGTTACACCTTTGCTTTCTCTTTTATGATTTTTTTCTTTTTATTTTTTTTTAATTTTCAAATAGGGACCTCCTGGCTACAAGGGAGACAAGGTAAGATTTTTATAGAATAGAATTAGTCTGAAAATAGATTTTCACTTCCTGACAGTGTACGCGAAAGAATGGAAAGAAGAGCCTGTCATGTCTTTTTGTCATGAGAGTTCCTGATGCAATCCCTAGAAGTAAATTCATCATTTATATAAATGCTTGCAGACTGGCTTGTTGGAACAAAAATAAATAAAATCAAAAATGTAATTAAATATAAAAAGAAAAATGTCAAAGACCAGAAGTAAAGCTTCGGGAAGGAAAAAGAAAGTTGAGGGTTGAATAAGAGGTTAAGTAGAAAGAATGCAAAATTGTTTACTACAAACACAAATAGATGTGGCAATCATTAGCTTTCAAAAACTTACCACAAGGAAGTTTACTTTTCAGCTAATTGCAACTTGCTAGGGCCAATGCTTGAAAAAAAAAATAATCTCAAAACAGGCTCTCCAAGAAGCTAAAAAAATGATACACTTCAATGATTTGCAAGTTTCTATAACCGAAATTTATATTGCAAACTGGACCATCATAGCCAGAACAGAAACAGATAATCCCATTTTGACTTTGCTTGGTTTGGACACTTATCTCTCTACATTGTTAATAAAAGCAGTGCCTCTCTGAATTCATTAGAAAAATGCTTCAGTCAATTTTATGGAAACTTTTCATGGAAATGGGAAAAGTAGAGTCATATGTCTACTTCTCATACATCTATTGATATGTTAAATCGTCAGCAGAACACATTAGTAATTCTCTTCATTCCATTTGTACAATCTCACAGTTGTTATTCAGGAAAATCTCAGACATCACAGTAATGAAATCAGAATATAGAGAGGATCTCTGGAGGCAGTGCAGTGAGGTGGAAAAATACAGCAAAACTTATTAGATATTAAATGTATTACTCTCTTATGATGTAGATTGGAAATTCGTAGGCATTCTCAGAGAGAAAAAGTATCTATCTTGAGTAGAGCAGACCATGTCTTCTACAGACCTTATCTAATGATGCCACTCTCAGGTCCTCAGAATCTACTAAACCTCTTGTGCTACTGAACTGCTTGCACAGTCTTTAATGTATGTAGTGTAATCAAAACATCTTGTTTAGCTGTTTACCTTTTGATTTCTTATAAAGGGTGAAAGAGGAGAATGTGGATCACCAGGAATAAAAGGGGAAAGAGTAAGTATAATTTCTATTTTAACTGTTTCAAGTTGATGAAGATACTAGAAAGTCATGTAACATATTCATAAACATAACTTGTAAATATTATTGTAAATTTGGAAAATCTTATAATTCCCTAGTAGTAGAGATACATTCACAGCAGAAATATGCTTCAGAGAAACTGAACCCACAGTTCACCATTTTCCCATTTTGCAGAAGAAGTGTAGTCACTTACCTGAAAAGAAAGCTCTCCTGACCAGTGCCAAGCCCTGCTTACAAAGGACTGTGACCGTGATACAGAGTTCACCAGGTTTTTTTCCTTAAAATGTTAACTTTAATTCAAGTGCATAAAGTTATATTACAATGGAAGCAGGTTCTTATACAACCTGAATAACTTTGAGGTTTACCAGCCCATCTGTGCTGACATGCATTCACGCTTCTATCTAATCCTCCTCTTCTTTTAACCTGGAGTGCAGAAGTGATAGAAGTGAATATAGATTTTTACCTGGTTTTTGCCCTCTGAAAGATGGGAGGATAATGTACTCCTGAGTGAGATAATCATGTATCTTGAGTTCATGTTTACGGTTCTTTACTGTGAAGGTGGTGAGGCACTGGAACAGGTTGCCCAGGGAAGTTGTGGATGCCCCATCCCTGGGAGTGTTCAAGGCCAGGCTGGATGGGGCTTTGAGCAGCCTGGTCTAGTGGGAGGTGTCCCTGCCCATGGCAGGGGGTTGGAACTAGATGGTCTTTAAGGTCCCCTCTAACGTGAACCATTCTATGATTCTATGTAAGAATCATAAGATTCTGTGATTCTATGTAAGCAGGTTTGTATGAGTGCTACAAAACACTGATTTATAATTAGAGTTATTAAGTACTACCAACTAGATTGCAATTGGTCATTCTATTAAAGCGCATTTCTTCAGTTTTAACAACCTTTATCAAAGACCAACTTGAATATTTTGTGCTTCCTGGAACCTGTTATTTGATGATGAATTTCAGGTAGGAATAAGGCAATATTCAAAGCGTCAGTATTTGTCACAAATTAAAAAGGGCATTATACTATAATAATCTAAAGGCTGAGAATACCTTGTGAGATGCTGGGGTTCAAAATGGCAGCGAGTCAGAAAAGGCTGAAGTATCAATGAAAAAGAAGAAAAGGTTGCATATCTCAGAGGAATAAAGAAAGATCATAACTTCTTTATCCAGGCAATATGTGAGAAATAGCACAAGGTTATGTGAAATGTCTACTAACATAAACGGAAGCTGTTCGGAAGCTGTTCAGAAGCTGCCAAAGAACATCATCAAAGCAGCCAAGAAATATGGATGTAGAAGACATATGGCAGGGTTGCTGGAAATTTACTTGTTTCATTTCTGTTGAGGACAGTGATGAAAAAAAAAGTTTGACATCTGCAGAGGTTCAGAGATTATAATGGATTATGGACTTCAAGAATTTAGTGAACAAATGAGAATTACAGTCACTTCCAGAATTCCCAGCTTCACATTTACAAATGCAGAAGATAGAACAAAATGATTATTTTGTTTTTTTTGATGCTGGACAAAATCATCAGAAACAGAACATACATGGCCGAATGTGAGAGAAGTAAATTCAATATTCTGAGGTGGATCTTTAACTGCAGTGATGGATATTGAAGCATAATTGGCAGTAGTGTTGTCTGATTTGAAAACGTTCCACTTTTCTGCTGCTGCTTTCCAATCTCACTAATCAGACTGAGTCCATCAGAGGTTTTGATGCTGTGAATATGAGTTTCTTCAAAAGCTGTTCAAGCTTGACATTCGGACAGTTTGTGTTTGGCTTTGAAATCAAAACTGTTTCCAATCATATGTGTGTATTCTACCACAAGCAGCTATCATCATATCAGCAGATTGCTGTTTGTGCCATCCATTGCTTGTGTAGTTTTGTAAGGGGGATAGAACTGAGTGGAGTTACCTGCTCTCTCTGGTGGCTGCCAGGGAGTAGAGAATTGTTAAAAAATTCCATATGTGAATCTGTAGGGGAAGGCAGTTGGTGGAGTGTGGCTGCGTAGGTATCACTGCTAAATTTGTCAAGGCTATTAGAAGTTGAAAATGTGATGTATGCCTTGAAAAATGCAGCAGTCTTCCTGTGCCTCTGTGTGTGGAGATGTTGGTAATTAGAAGAAAGAGAAAGAAAAGACCAATACATTATTTGCTCAAAGCCATTTTTGCTTTAGAAATAAATTGTAACTGAATATTGAGTCAACTGGAAGTGAAATTCCATAGAATATGCATTCTGGTGACCAATGTAAAAACAGTGCAGCAGAAAGATTTATGAACAATTTGGGTGGCAGTAAATGGTAAGAACTCATGAAGTGGAGAAACGACAGGTAACGGGAAAAAATTTTACTTTCTTTGCATGCATTTTTAAATGTTTTTTGTGAACTCTTAGTGTGATTCTGCCATGCTACTGACCAGCAGTTTGAGTTCGTGAGACAAAGTTACCTGAAGTTGTTCTGGTATAAGTACTACAGCATTTTTTAAAGAATTTTGTATCTAATATACTTCTAGAAATTGAATTTAAAGACCTGTAGCAAATAACAACTAGTTAATCAAATAGCTAAGGAGTTAAGTAGCCATCCACAATGTTTGTTATATGTGAAAGGTATTTTAACCAAATATTGAGGATGGAACGTAACAGGCAATTACTGAATACAGGATGAGAACAACAGTACTCTGGAGAGAGAATAAACTCCCTAGAAAATGCTTGAACAGAGATATGAGACTTGTGGACTGTGGTTTTCAATCCTTTAAAGCAATTTCCTATTAATCTGATAATTGAATCTTATTCTTCCTCAGGGTTTGGAAGGTCCTTTTGGCCCTAGGGGACCTCGGGGACCTCAGGTAAGGGAACTAAAAGCTACCAAATGGAAAGAAAACACATTATAGTCTGTAAGTTTCTCCTACATACAACCTGTCAGCTCTGTGGAGAGCAGCACATTTGGTGCGTAAGACTCCAAGACAGCAGAATCTGGCAAATCTTTGTCTTTGGGGAATAATTTTCAAAGAAAAAATCTTTGCTGCTGCTGCTGCTTAAAGCTGCTCAAAGGTATGTGTCCCATTTGGGCTTCCCAACCACAGAGCTCTCTCCTACCAGTAGAGTGTAATCATACCCCCCTCTCATACCCCTGCTTGCTAAATTCCTCTTATATTACAGGGCAGCATCCACCTGTATCTTGGAAATCTGTACGCGGTCCTTCTGAAATATAAGGCAGCCAGAAAGATTGAAATTTGTTGGAGAGACTGAAATGTGCAGTAATTATTTAAAAACCTGAGAAATGAGTCAGACAAAGTCTCAGTGTTATTAGGAGCAGAGATTGTTACCACTCTCAGATCAGTGATCATGTATTTGTTACCTGTGCAGAAGTCCAGATCATCCTCTTCTCTCTTTGTAGTTGCTGAAAACGATCATTGCTGTCTTTTTGTTTCTTACAACCTGTGTAATTTCTATTAAAAATTTGGTACTAGACGTGTAAAAACAGCTGCTGTATGGAGCAAAGATCTCAACAAGTTATACCAGTCTCCTAGTAGATCCATAGGTGGTGTGGAATGGTGACGGCCAGCACTTGCCCACTCACTTCTCTACAGAGCCTGTTTCTGAGTTATATGAAAGAAAACATAATGGGGGCATAACAGGGTAACAGAAATTTATTACATGGTGTTAAGATGTGAACATTTCGTCTTAAGTGTCATTTTCTGTTTTTAAATTATATTTTTCTGCTTTCCTTTTGCTTGGCAATGGACATGCAATAAAGCTACAGATTTATTAACTTGTTATTTGATGCTCCAGTCATTCTGACTTGTTAGCAATTAGTAAAGATGTGATCTGTGCCCCAAAAGATGACAATTATTTATTCTTGTTTAGTAAAAAATGGAAACACATGAGTCTAAGGGATTTTGGCCAATTTTGACAGGAATTAATGAGATAAATCATATCACCAGAATTTCTCTACATAAATTCAACTCACGAGGCAATATATGTTCACTTTTGCACACTCTGTAAAATACTAGCTGCTGTTGCAAGTCTATAAATTCTCGTACAATGACATAACCTGAGTATTTTAAGGCAAATATTCTTTTCTTTTCATATACAGCATCACTGCAGCTACCCCTACATCATCCCAGCTTTGAACTTAATGCTACATATCATCATATTGTACAATGGTCTATATTCAGTTTAGGTTTGAAAGGCTCATTCAAAAAAAAAAAAATCCTAGCTACTGGAGAACAGAAACAGATAAATGTTCCACTATACAAGAGGACTAATCAATGGTTACAAGGATTTACTGTAATTCTGAGCTATGAGAACTAAGTAATTACCATGGGAACCTGCTTAATGACTGAAAGGAAGATAGCATGCAA